>NC_056718.1:13058044-13358044 GCF_018831695.1 Puntigrus tetrazona
AAGTCCTGCTCACATTCAATCCAACAAGTCCCTTCAAGGTGGCTGGCAAACTTCCTCTCCATCCCCTCACTCATGCTGAGAGACAAGTGTAGATCTCTCTTTATTTCTCTCCGTGTCTGTCTCTCTCACTTCCGTGACAGTGGCCAGTTCAGAAGGACACACTGGAGCAGTGGCTGCTGGGAGTCTGCAGTCAGTCAAGCAAAGCAGATTCTGGGGGATTTGGGGGGCTTCGTTTGCCAGCAATAAAAGGCTTGCAACAGGATCCTCACTGAGATTAATGACCTAGATAGGCCACCGCAATGCCATTTAAATGGGAAAGTAATTAAAGTGCACCTTCCATGAAAATTATTCATTGCTGACGGATTGGGTGACGGACGAATCGCGAGGTATTCCGCACAATGCCACAGGTTAAGTGCCCAGAGTAAGACCGCCGAGGCCACTGTGAGCCAGACCACCAGCGATTTAACCACAGCTGTTGAATTGTAGCGACCGGTCCAGCTCTTATCAAATTACCACAGATGGAATTACCAAAAGAGGGAGGACAGAAAGAGAGAGAGTGGCTAGAGAGAGAGAGAGAAAGGCCTCTCAGGTAACATAAAACGGCATACAAATGCTACAAAAGAGGCTTGAGGGATCCGCTTAACTAGAAAATTACACCACCTAGCACTGGCCAACTGGGAATCCCGGGAATCAATCAATCCATTCTGTTTAACGTCCCTGCCACAGATTAGGATTTTGCCGAGATCAATCAATGGACTTATTGTTCCCCAAAGTGTGATTCTTCTCAGGGGTATTGAACGGGATCCATTTTGCAGTGATAACGTGTCGAAAAAGTGGCCGTATTAATTACGAGAGAAATGCCGGGAGGATCGTCTTTCAGTCTGGGGCATGAGAATGCTTTTTCGCACTTCATAATGCATTTGGACATCGCTTGAAGCTTGCAGAAGAAAACAAGCTTGTTTAGGTTCTCAGAGTTTAGTGGTCGACAATGATCCAGACCATTTCTTACCTAACAATCACCTAATATATTTAAGCTGTATGTCACATTAGGAACAGTTTTTGTTGTTTTTTTTTTACTTTAAAACATGCGGAGAGTAAACACAGGTCCTGTTAATGCGACCAGACTGCCCTGAACAAGAGAGAACATTTTCTGTTATTTACTTCAGTCGTGCAGCTCGAAACACAAAGGTTCTTGAGATCAAAGTACAGCGCGAGCTACAGAGCGTTTCTCCTCGAGAGATGAGAGGAAACAACCTGACTGGAATCTAGTAGCATTGGAAAAACCGAGCTACGTATGGAATCCATGTGCCTCAACGAATAACATTTCTTATTTGAAGCCATTTCCCCTCTAAGCCAGAAGATAAGTGCAGCGTAGCGGAGTACAGGGTTAATGTGCTTCTCTATCAAACACTTAAACAACTTTGCAACACTTTGCAACATCCTAGACAGAGTGGGCCACAGTCAGAGGGAGCTATCAGCGGGCAACATGCACATCGTGCTCTTCTGACATGTAACCTAAGCATTAAAAATCCATTTCCACAGCTTCTCGCCTTCCCTCGCTTTGATTCTGTTTACCGCGCATGCTGTTTGCATCTAAAACGCGCGTCTCACATCTGGCTGCTGAATTCTGCGGCGTGGAAAGGGCTGTTCGCTGCCTGATTCCACACTGTTTTCCTCAGAAGGACTCTCCTGAATAAATATTAATGGTTATTCTTTGAGCTATTTCCGCTCAAGAGCATTGGGAAGAACAATGGGTGTTGTTTAGACAGACACACAGAGAGTCGAAGCTAGTGAAGGAAAGAGAGGGAGAGAGAGACACATTCGAGGGCATCTCTACAGAGATGTCAAGTGACAATAGAATGCTGATTGAAATGCTCTTCACTAAACTTCCCATGCAGTCCTCTAGAAAGAGGAAAAAAAGATTTGCCATTAAAGAGAGAAAGAGAATTCACATTCGTCTGCAGGGGGGATGACAAGGGGCGTCGATGGAGGGGAAAAAAGCATAAAAAAAAGAGATGATGATGAACCTGCCGATACAGAAGCAGTCGCTATTTAAAACCATTTCATGGAGAGCAGGGAAGTAATTAGGCTTTGCAGGAACAATGAGTACTCTGAGTAGCCCCTCTCTCATACGGACACATCCCTTCTTCTGCTCTCTTTTCGTCGCTTATTGTGTCACTCAGTAGTGGAAGGATAATTAAAGAGAGGATTCCTGAATTCCTCATCAGATGCATCTGGATTCAGGCTCTGCACCTTTCTGCTGTCCTTAACGTTTCTACTCCTACTCTTTGTGCTTGAAGCACCGACTTATTCTCATGCAGATGGAGACAAGAGACGAGACAACCTCATTTATCCCTTGGTTTTTTCTCTGCCTTGTATTTTTTTTGAGGCTTTTCTGCTGTTAAAGGTATAGGTTTACTATTATAAATGATTAGAACATTTATAGTGCTGCTTAATATTTTTGTAGAATCTGTGATACATTTTCTCATTATTTGCAGAATATGAAATCTTTTTTTATTATAACTTTTTTTACTGTCACTTTTGATCCATTTCTTGCATTTAAAAAAATATATATATAATTACATAAAAACTTTATTTAATTTTAATTTAATTTTAACTTTAATTAATAGGTAATATAAGTAATGTAATATATTTTAATTATAATATTCAGCAGAGGAGGCAATAGGTTTTTGTATTTTGATGGTTTTTATATTAGAATAATTAAAAACTGGGTTTTTTTTCTTATTTTTGGCTTTTATTAGGACAAGACAGATCAAATGTGACAAGAAGCGACATGGCAGCAGGAACAGGAAAGGTCCTCGAGTTGGAATTCGCTCTATGTTGGCACACTGCCCAAAAAGCTAAAACTGATTGATCTTCATTAATGTGCATTAGATTTTTACTTATTGATCCTCACCCCAAATGCTTTTCACATTTCTGTTCTCAGCTTTTATACTCTTTCTGGTATCCTTTTTTCAGGTAATAAGACTTGGGAAGAGCTTAAAAGATGCTATTTTTTTTCTACTGTGAAGGCCTTGATAAAGTCATCAGTGTTAATGAGTGTCCTGCTCTGTCTGACCGGCCGGCAGCTTATTGTTTCAGGAAGCTCCATTCGCACCCATTATGAAGTAGTCATCCATTGCCGTGGTAACCCAGGGGTAAAATTGTGCCTGTAAGGCTCCGGCGAGCAGAGAATTGAGCATGCTCAGATAGGGTTAAATTTCCCATCTCTGCTCTAAACAAGGGGCTGATTGTCCAGGGCTCCTATCGGTCTGCCATCACAGTGAGCCTGTTGTATTCAAATGGAGCCTGTGCTTAATTATTAAAGGTAAAGCTTTAAATATATGAGTAATTGAGTGGGCAACCATTTCATTTTCATTCAAATGTAGATACATGCAAAGCTAGAATCAAGGACGTGCAGCTGATTCGTCTATTTGCTAGTTCTGTACAATTAGACAGATTGGCCTGACCACAATCAAGACGCATTTCTTTGAGAGACTTAGAAAACAGATTCCTGTATTCAAAATCAGCTGAATGAAGTGCAAAGAAATGTTCATTTAAATTCTGTTTCTAATATTAAAATGCCCAAACTAAAAGAAAAAAGAGAAAATCCAAAATGAGCCAACCTCATTGTGGTTTGGAAAACAGATCAGATTTAGCATAGCTTTTTCAGACGTTTTTTGTAGAAAACATAATGAATGTCTTTTAAGGAAATATTGAAATATTGAAACGGCAGCATGGAATTGTTGATTCCCCATTTAAAGAGACATGAGATTCACTTGGTTGCATGAGAGGCGTTTCAAAGATGGCCGCTGAGTGACATGACTTGCCTTAAGGGGACTTTGATGTAAGTCGTCCGCCATTTTGGCGTGACGTCATTCAATATAGTAGTCACTGAATATTACAAAGATGCCACAATCCTACCCAGCCGATGGTCTGCGAACCTACAGTATGGTGAATGACATTAAGTGTTCCAAGATTGCGGATCTTGCTTGGAGAGGTCGAATGGGGCATTTATACACATCTATAGTAAAGGCAACATCCGTATTGCAAACTGCATTGTTCTTGTTGTAGAAACAAGAGTGCTTATGGATAACACATCAGTTGCGATACACTGTGTGGGCTGTTAGTTCTTCAAATCAAATTCTATATACAAAAATCAGATTTTGGCTGCCAGTCCGAACAAGGTTTAAATGACTACCCAGTTATTGGAAGACTAATTGAATTTTCAACCATAGAGGCCCATTTCTAGCTAGAATCTGTTCAAATTTAAATAGAAAATTTTTATTATAGTCCTCCATTTTTGGCCTACTCTGAAAGACATGAAAAATTAAACGGGTAATACCGGCACAACAGAAAACAGGGTTTTACTAATATATTTTCTCAATCTGACAATAACTAATGACTAAATATTGCCCAGGGTGGCTGGTGTAATTGTCTGTTGTCAGTATGCCAGACATAATTACGGCCGGCTCTCACTTTGAGACAAGGGTCTTTTCCCCAGCTCTCTCTGTCCCTTATCTGGCTTTCTCTCTCTCGCCCGCTCCTAACCTACCAAGGTGTCCGTGTGTCCTTGTGGCTCCTTACTCCAGCGAGTGTCTCTGTCACGATCCCTGTCATGAAACATACATCATCTCCTCTCCCCTTCCTCCTCGGCTCCGTTCCTCTCATTTTACTGGCTGCCGGTCATTATCGCCTCTCCCTCTGTGTCTCTTTCCCTCATCTCTCTGTGAACACGTGCATGCATGAGCTGCTTGTGTTATCCTGTCACTGACCTTGTTTTGTTTGCAAACCATAAAAACAACAAAAATGCAAATTAGAGCTTGAGTTTTGAATGCAGGTGGTGAAACACTAGGGATGTACAAAACTACACACTGTCAGAGTCTGCAAGTTACCAGAACGACTGGATGACTAATTGGTCTAGATTAAAACGAAGCTTTTTTTGTATTGCTCTGACAGTGTTTACATAAAACACATTTCTGCATTCTAAAACAGCTGAAATAAGCACATCTGAACGGAACAGGAAGCTGAATTTGAGAAGCAAAATCTTGAAACTTAGAATTTTAGCTTTACTTAGAATGGTGTCCAGATAAGAATTACATATGATAAAGAGATAGAGAAAATGAAAAGAGGCAAACCACACAACATAAATATACTAAAATGTATTTAAATATACTAAAATGTATGTAAAATTAGAATGACTCGATTTGTGCTTAAGTCCAAATAAAGATATACCGAGGTATATTTCATTATTGTAACTATTGTATACTTCAGGTACACTTTATAATACTTTTAAACTAGCATTTAAATACATAGATTTATTTAAGATCATACAGTCCTCATCAACAGTGAAATAAAAAAAATATTTAAGCTTAATATTACGAAAAGTGCATTGTAGTAGTACTCCAAATAAAATTTAAATATAACTTTTATATCAGTCTCAACGATGCATCAGTAAATGGTAAACTAAACTATACTTAGTATGAAATGTGTCACTTTTTACTAGGGATGTTTATGTCTAGATATAATTATTAACATTTAAAAAGCGTGACCTCTTTTTTAAACAACAAAGACTCACCACGAAACAATCAAATATTGTATGTGTGCACGTACAAGAACACTGCGGTCTATGCGCTAGTTGCTGAAGCGCGGTGCTAAGCTATCACTGTCTGCTAACCTCTTGTTAATGACCAGAACCAGTATGCATTTGAAGGCAAATTGTATTTCATGGATGCTTGGGCATGAAAGAGAAATCTTGTTTTGCAGATCCATAAAAAATAGTTCATTAAAAAACATGCATTTCTCTAGCATGTGCAGTCTCAGAAACAGCTCTTAAATTATGGCCAACTCCCGAGAGAGAGCGAGCACGAGAGAAAGAGAGGGAGCCAAAGACAGGCAACCACTCGTCGAGCTAATAATGTTTGCGGCCATGACTTCAGCATCAATGCAGGCATTTGCCACCCATTTAATTTCAGGGGATAAAGTGAAAGCTCATATCATTTATCAAGAATTCAACAAAGAGTCTTGCGGAAATGTCAACCATGGCGACTGTAAGTGATATTTAAAGGTGACGTTTTTTACGGCAAACAAAAACTAAAGGGGAAATGAGAGAGGTATTCTTGCATTTATCATCTGTTGCTGTTCACCACTGTATTGTTGCCACAAAACCACAAATTATGAACTGCAGGAACACGGTTGCCAGATCATTTGTTAAATTATTCCAACGGCGGTAAGTACAGAAACGTGAATGCACTAGTTGGAAATTATACAGCCTCAAGTTGAGAGAGTCGTCCAACCAAGCAACATGGAAAAGCGCCAGAACTTCCCTCTAGCGTAAAAAAAAGCATTAAAAGCACATCATAATGGTGTCAAGCCGAATAGCCACTGAAGTCCAAACCTCTTACCTGCTTGGCTGGTTGCGATGCTGACGGCCGCAAACAGTCTCTGGGTACGGCTGAGGTCAGACACGCCGTTCACAGCCTCGACCTCAAAGGTGTAGTTTGCGTGCGCTAACAGGTCGGTGATGGTGACGTAGGTGTCCGTTAATCCACTCTGCTGTGGCGAGTAGCCAACATTGCTCCCGCAAGGAAAGCACTCTTCCGGCTCCCAGGTGCAGCGGCGGCATATAATCCGGTACGTCACGTCGTTACGGCCGCCTGTGTCCGCCGGCGGGGTCCACTCCAGGCTGACGGTGGTGTGGTTGATGTTGTAAAGCAGGTTCTGAGGAGCCGATGGTGGCCCTGTAGTAAGAAAACAGGGGATGCTTAGATAAACATGTGACTTAGATTAAATAGCACTCTAGATTTTTCTCGAGACAAAGAAATACCATGGAAATATGAGAAATCTGGGCCCTTGGCAAATCCTGACATGCAATTATACCGTAACCTAGATACATAGAGATGTTATGCTGAAGAATGCTGGGGAGTTGAACTTGAGAGTTGCCAAGGTCGATGTAGACCAGGGATGTACAAAAACAATGAAACGGTGAACGAGATGCTGTTTCAAGGTAGGAAACCTTGAGATAAGACTGCCTTGGTACTCATCTACTCAGTAGCATTTCATTACTGAGCCAGGGAGTTAAGAGTTTCCTGTGGAAAGAAAAGAGGTGATACATTTTTTTTTTTTTTTACTGCCAGGGTGACAAGGAGTCTAAGCCATGGAAGACAGGGAGTCTGAGTCACTTCCAGATTTTAAGAGTCAGATCATGAGCGAGTTGTCGCCCCAACAATAGCAACAGCGGAGGATTCCACTCAGCCTACAATAACCAGCTCACAGACGGATGACCACAGTGGAAAACAACCCATCATCCCCTAATCCCCGCCAGTGCCAAGAAATCTGGCGCGTCTCATAAAGCAATGATTTATACTTTGCTACTTTTATCCAACCACCAAGCTCTTGCTTTTATCACCCTAATGTTTTTATAACGGCAGCGCTGCCTGTTCAATATCTCTTTTATTAGAATTTGTCTTTGTGATGGTCTTGCATCATGGGTTTGCCGTTTTGGAGAGGTTCGATTTTTGTACCCCAAAGTGAAATAGCGACCCGTATATGTCCACTGGTGTGAAGCTGAATAGGCGTTTTCAATCTGTTCTCTAGGGGAGCTGAGCTGACAAGTGGGATTGTGGGATTGACAACATAGCAACTGGTGTGAAAAATAAGAAATTTTAACAAGAGGTGAAGAAAATGTCTGCCGTGACGTCTCTCATTCAAAATTGGCTTTTTTGTTGTTGTTTTGTCTAACGATTATATATATATATATATATAAAATCTTGCATATACTGTCTATATTGTGTAGTACTGGGTATTCTGGGTAGTACTGGGTTTACATTTTTTCCTAATGTAAGTGATGTCAAGGTCATTTTGTCTCTATAAATCACAAAGTTGTCTGTTGCCACTACTGACTGTCTTCAAAACTGGGAACAATTTACTAACAAAACACTCAATGCATATGAATGAGGGGAAAGAGCAAGCATTATAATGGTGCAAATGGTTAATATGACACTTAAATTTTGCTCCTCATTAAAGCTAATGGCACACACATCCATCCATATTCATCAAAGTAGGAGGAGAACGAGTGAACGGAGGAGATGAAAGGGCCACCTGTGGCAGGTGAAGAGATGTAGTCCGTCTCTCCATCTCTCTCTTCTCTGTATCTAGCTCTCAAGCTCCAAGCACAACTTCACCTACTGATGCTAATGATGTCCCTCCTACTCCATTCCCCTCGGGGAGAGCCACAAAACACACACACACACACACACACACACACATCCTCCTGAGACTTTAGCGTTCTATTGCTATGGTTACCTGTAAGAATAATAATAATAACACTAATGGCTCCATTTGGCAGGGCATTCTCATTCTGCTCTTGAGTGGCAGAGATCAAGGGATTGTTTATCTTTAAATGGACAGCTGAGACAGGAAGGGACTCAAGTCAAGCTGTGATTGAGCATATCTATTCAAGCGACAAGGTAGCACTGAGATGAATCACTACTGGAGAGGTCCTATTGATTTAATTTCCACAAAACGTTAAATAAAAGCGCTGTAATCTAATGACAATCCATGATTTTGTTCAAATTTCATGATTTGAGGCTTTGTACGAAGCTGCCCCACCTGGCAATCACTTAATGCACAATGTTTTTGTATGACGGTATGGTGGTTTCAGACACCTTTCAAGGCACAATGGTGGTGCATCCAAGCAAAATATTTAAAGGGATAGCTCACCCAAAAATGAAAATTCTGCCATTAATTATGTCGCTGCAAACCCGTAAGATCTTTGTTAATATTCAAGGCACAAATGTCTGAAATTAAAATTCCATTACGTCAATGTCCTTAATTTTACGAAACTGCAAGAATACTTTTTTGCACACAAAGAAAACAAAAATAACAACTTTATTCAAAAATCTCTTTACTTCTGTGTCAGTTGCGACACGTTTGATCTTAATTTATTTGTTCCAAAGATGAATGAAGGCCTTACAGGCATGGAATGAAATGATTTTCGATCGCATATGACAAATAAGATATGGCACCACCATGTGTATATGCTTCATTATTATTATTATTATTATTATTATTATTAAAATAGTATAATTCATCTCTGTGTATACATGGAATCACAAAAAATCCTAAAATATTTTCTTCCCATTTTTCTTTTTTTGTTCAAAACAATGAAAACAATGAGTATAGTGTGAAAACAGCTAAAGCAAGACTTTCCTGTCGAGTGTGCATCTGGCGTCTGGAGAGTCCTGCAGTCGTCTTCTTTTTTTTTTCTCAAACACTGTTCATAGCGTCATCGTCTGCTGGTTAACAACAAAATGCCCTCCGAGTTTACTGCTCTCATTTGCTCTTTCACACACGAGTGCATATGTGTTTCTATATATGTAATCTGTCATCTTCTCTGCAGTCTGCTTTGAGACTGATTCTGCAGGGACGCTGGAGGAAGTCTGGGGGAAACTGGGACAAATATCTGCCACAGACAGCTTGATTCTCTACACCACAAACCAAACTATTCTTTTAATGGGTATGAAGTTTGCTTAAAGCTTGTGTGCACTCTTTCACTGTTCTTTTTGCTTACCTCTTGAGCCTTCTATTAAAATACATTTTTAACCCACACTTTACAGACTGTATAGCTTCAAACCGCCCACAGTCTGTTCACCAAGTAATTGATGAAGCTTACACATAAAACTGCTAACTTCTCTTCTATTTTTTCCTGTGTTTTCTGTACAGACATTCACAGAAAGGGCCGTTCCATCTGAATATTTTTTTTTTTAAAGCAGTCTATTGTTGTCTAAGCCTGCCCTTAAATGGCACGTAAAAACAAAAAATGTGATTGAACGCTTCATATGAAGGTCTTTCCATGTCCAAGTAGGCCGTTCTTGACCAGAATTAGCTGCAATGTGGACCACACTTTAAGCCTTTAGTCAAGATGAGATTAAGTGACACATTTCTAACAGCGATTTTATCTAAAAGTGAATGAGCGGAATATCCTTCCAATCCAAAATGTGAGATGATGAATGCAAAAAAAAAAATTATAAAACCATCTTTGAAATCAGGAAAATGTGGTCACGATTTTTACCCTTGCTGTTTTCCTGTGAGAAAATGTTAATTAGGTCAACCTGCTGATCCTGTGTGTGTGCGTGCGTGTGTCTTTGTGAAGCCTGAAGTCTCAGGCCAAGCAGCACTGGAGCTTAGCTCAGGAATCCAGTTGTTATCTACACGATGAGCAGCTCTTGGCTGTCTTAGTGCTACTCCTCTTAGTAAAGGATAATTCACCCAAAAATCCTATCATTCACTCACCCTCGAGCTGTTCAAATCCTGTATGACTATTTTTTTCTGAGGAACACATAAGGTGAATTTTAGATATATGCTTTTTTCATTTTAATTAAAGGTAATGATTTTCATGTAACATCTGTGTTGGTTATATATATATATGGTGCAGTTGACATTAGAGTAAAAAAATTATTTTGGTCTGCTTGTTACACAAAAGCTTACGCAGTATACACTTTTCCATTAAAAAGATATTGTAATGTTTTGAAAGCATTGTCTTACGCTATTAAAATACAGTAAAACAAGGAACTACAGTAAAATAATATGACTACAATTCAAAATATGTATATGTGAAAATGAATAGAGCATGTAAAAGAACTAGTTAAGGTTATTTTGGTCACGGGATAAAGCAAGTCATGTAGGTTTGGAATAACATGAGGGTCAGCAAATGAGATTTTTCATTGTTTGAGTGACTATCCCTTTAAGACTCACCCCACTAATGAGGGTCCCAGAGGGCCGCTACTTCTGAACCGTGTTTAAACAGTCCAGCCACTAATCCTTAATCTACAAACATGGTACCTGAACTCTGGCCTCACTTGTACCAAGCACCACAGCAAGATTGAAGGATGGAGCCGGAGGGAGACGGCCGAGAGAGGCTGGTTTTATTACTGTACTCCTGTCCCTAAGCAACTGTGGGAAAAAGGAAAGTCTCACCCTCAGGGACACGTCAACGAATGGAGGTGACGATTCCAGGGCTTGAAGAGAGCTGAAAAGAGAGTATGTAGGTTATGCGCTCTCACTTTCTTTTACTTTCTTTCTCACTTTTTCAATGTCTCCCGCTCTCCCTTTTCCTCTTTTTCTCTCTGTCACAAAGTCCCACCCTCCTACCGCCCCTTCCAGACCTTCGCTAGCGCTGACACCACGCGCAGCTGTCGAGTGATTGATGTCATCTCTGAAAGCTGTCAAGAACTCCCTTCTTTCGTTCTATCTAATGTGAAAAAAAACTTCTCTCGAACGCAGCAGGCTCTCCTAAGTATCGCCCATTTATCTCACAGGTTGCGGTAAACCGGAAAAATATATGCCATGCTATTGGGATTATTCTGTACTGTAGAGAAAAATAAGTGAATATTTCTTAAGAACTTTTGTGCTGTTTTTTTTCTTCCTTTCAACAATGACAGACCTTTCTCCAAGTGAATATTAATTCCTTTAACTCTGGAAATCTGAATTTCATTAAGGCCGCCCTTAATCCGTGTTCTGAGGAGCTGAGTGTGTATTGACAGAGCTTAAGATTCGGTAGGTTTACACCTCGCTCATTTAAAAAGCTGTCCATCAGGGTGTTTATTCAGCGAATGTAAATTCACTCCCAATTACCATTCAGTTCCATGCGGCTTTAAATCCCCAAAAAAGAAATCTTCATCCCAGACAATTCAGATGGTCACAATAACTTAATCCCGAGATAATTAAGACAAGTCTGGTGAGAACAGTATTTCTAATGCACAGCACTTCAAAAGAGACGCGATTTATGTTTGTTAAAAGTTTTTTGTTTTACCCCCTTGATTTGCATTTTTTTCCCTCCTGTCACATCCTTATTATCCCAAACTCTTGCCACCTCCTTTATGACTCACTGTGATTTAGAATCCTCCCTTAATTCTTTGTGCATCTGGATTTCTTCTTTAACGTTATATCTTTGTTATTCAGTAACCCATGGTGCCGCCTACATCGTTCTACACTATTATCCAAAAGTTCAGTAAGATTTATTTTTGGATAGATTTATGTTACTACATTTGTTTGATCAAAATAGAGTAAAAACAGTAACACTGTGATTGTATTGTTACGAAAGATTTTTCATATTTTAATTTGAATTCAATTTTATTAATTTAGAAAATATATTCTTATAATGCAAAGCTAAATTCAGTATCACAAAATCATTCTGATATCATTCACATATGCTTATTTATAATTAAAAAAATATTTTTATTAGTGCTCTCAAACGATTACTCACGATTAACACTCAAAATAAATTTTAACATTTTTCTTTTTTTCAAAATTTACATTCATATAAATATATAAAAACATAACATATAATTATTAAATATGCATGCATGTGCTTGTACTTATATATACATATCCATGTCTCGGATGCGATTATTCATTATCAATCATTTGACAGCATTAATTTTTATATAAAATGATTTATATTTGTATAATATCTTAAAATGTGTATGTAATATAATATAATCTTTAAGGTCCTGTGTCATCATTATAACTGCATTCCACCTTGTACAACTCATATGACTTCACCATAGATTTTCTCTCTGAAAAAGTCATTGGGAGAAAAGACTCTTAATCCCTGCGTTCTGTGTGCTTTTTTCTGTAATGTCAATGCTTCATGCCCAGACAGAGTAACAACAGCCAGACCGTGGTCAGTGGAGTAACAGATCTCATGTGTACTTGGAGAAAAAGAGAAAGAGGAAGGCAGAGGGGACGAGTAATTGTGTGGTGAATTCGAGGCCTGTGTTTTCTCTGTTCTCTGATTGGGGGGCAATGGCCAACAATTAGACCTAGCGTGTTTGAGTGTGATCATCTCTTTGGTTGAGACAAATGTGGGGGAGTTACTGTAGGGAAGAAGAAATGAGGGTGGATACAGACTGGAAAATACTGTAGAGGTAAAGCTTAGCTAAATGATTAATACATAACATATGTGTCATCATAGGACAGGCTGCACATCTGCCCTGATCCACAACAGCACAGCTAGGGTCTAATATGTTTCTCTCATCTACACAAATTCATTTATCATTCTCTGTTGTCTATCATAGCATAATAGCACAGTTAAGCGAAACAAAATCATCATCATGTGACTTTGTGCAATAATTAAAAAAAACAAAGGGACTCAAGATATATATATAAGATAGATAGATAGATAGATAGATAGATAGATAGATAGATAGATAGATAGATAGATAGATAGACCCTAGTCCTTGCTTTAATGCACTCTCTTTGTCTTCAGGAAGTCCTGAGAGTCAACCTGATTGAACCTGTCCTTGAGCATATTTCCAGGTAGACCGACTCGCCCTGAACTCCCTCCCCGCCTCTTTTCACCCTTGTCTGGCCTGTGTAAATAAGTCATCAATGGCTGTAGAACAGACGTGTTATTCAGAGAGATGGCCGAGGAGAAGAAAGAAGACAGGTGGTTATTAGAGGGGAGGGAAGGAGAGGGAAGAACTGCTGAGACCTGCTTCCGTTTGTTTCCGACTGTAATTACCAGATTCGTTATGCCCATTCAAACTGAAGCCGATTTCATTATAAAACAAAAAAAAACTAAATCATGCTAAACAAGTCACTCTAAGAGTAGACTATCATGTCTAGTACCTAAATTAAGTAAGAACTACTAAGCAGATAAAACGTTCTTTCTTCTTTTCCGCTCTCTTTCCTTATGTTGCCTTGGGCACCAAGTGATCCAGGACTGCCACAGTGCCCCTTAAAATACAGAGGTGCCTGTCGTTTCTGGTAATTAAAATCTCATCTGACGGGAAATAGAAAATTGCTTGGAGTTGAGAACGAGATACGTTATTTTGCAGATACGAAGACATATATAGAAAGGAAAGGAAGTAGAGCAGAGATTGACAAACGGCTCACTCACTAGTGCAGGCGACAGATGGGGGGTCAGAGAGGGCTCTGTAGTAGCCGTCCTCACAGTCACATCTCCATGAGCCCTCTCTGTCGTTATAACTGTGTGCGGGACAACGGGAACACTGAAGATCCTGAGATGAAGACTTGTAGAATCCACGACCGCAGGCTGGATGGGGATGGAGAAAAAGAGAATTAGCATGTGTTCACATTTTATATCGTCTAGTGTTTGGATCAGACTTAGGCAGTCTCATTAGAAAAAAAGAACATCTCTATAGTTTTACCCTGAAGAAAAGTTTTGAATGTTGCCTTGGCAACTACCTGGAGTTTAGTTTAATTTGAAAAAAACAACTAAAACTAAACTGAAATAAAAATTAATAAAAATAAAAACGACTTATATAAATATAAAGGTTAATTAAAAGTAGTACAAGTAATATATAACATGTAAATAAATCCAAAATAGCACTGTTTATAGCAGGATATTTGTCAACCATTGTCCTTTTTTCTCCTAAGACGTTTTAAGTCCATACATAAAAATAACATTTGAAAAGATCAACCTTTGAGCACTAATGTTTTCTGCTGGGTCATTACAAACAAATTCATATGTCACTCATATTTTGCATCAACCAGAGGCCTAATATTCCTGATCACCCCAAAAGAACTAGTATGCTTGCCTTTACACCACCTCTAGCAGTCAGAAATGTCCTAGAGGCAAGGTTACTGTGGAAAATAGGAAACTTAAATGGATTATTTCAGTATTTCACCTTTTATGAGGGGAAAAAAGGACATCCCACAGGCAGCCAGGGATCAGAGACAAAGCAAAAATTAGGGCCAGATCGCTTTAGGCTATCCACAAGAATCACCCTCACACGTTCCAATGACAACGAGTCATTTACTCCCACTCTTTATTTCATATGCCCATATGGGCTGAATTGCCAATGAAGCACCATAATCATATATTACTATTTGCATTATAATTAGACAACATTAAATACCCAATAAAATGATTTTCCCCTTTTATTCCGTTTTTCACGACTTTATAATTCATCACTAGAAACAGCGGTTAATTAACCTTCTGGAAAAAAAAAAAAATGCAGAGAGAACAAGTCTGGGGTGATTCCACAGGCTGAGGTATTTTCTAGTTCACATCAGTAAGCAAAGAGAAATAAGCTATTTTGGGTTTGGCCTTTTGGTCGGCTCTGCTGAGAGCCACTAATCCACACTTAGCAGCTGTTTGCTTAAAACCTCCTTCAGCCTAAAGAGAGAATCGGGCCCACATGATTTTTCTTAAACCCTAACCACGCCCGCATCCCCTGGATAAATATTACTTTGTTCTCAGCTATGCATTTTAATGATTATTACCAGGGACACAACACTACTGATTATCAATTCAAAGCCTAGCTTTTATGATCTCAGTAGTTGCATTATTGTTTCAAGGCCTTCAAAAAGAGGACAAAAAAAATCCTGCAGCTTTCCGTGACAAGACTAAAATGGAGATCGCACAGGAGGTCGGCCGATTTCCTCATTTTAAACACCACCTTGTTGAGATGGGGGGGGTGGCTGAGGGATGCAGTATCCCCATTTCAGCTACATGAAAGCCCTGTCACTGTGTATTTAGCTCAGAAACATGCCATGGTGTGGCTGTGCAACGTAAAAAACAAGAGCCTTCTGAGGCTGAGAAGTGGAGGAAAGGGATGTGATTTTATCTGGGATCTTTCTCAACCAGTGAGGACTTGTAATTGAAAGCAGCAAGTCTAGTTCTTGTTGTAAGGAGGTGGTGCTGGCAAGGTGTACCGTGAAATAGCCATGGTTTAATGGTATTCAGGTATTTTTTCCATTTAGGATTAATTTAACTGTCATGGGAAAAAAATGTATATAAAAAAATAAAATAATGTAAAAAAATAATGTAAAAAAAAAAAAAAAAATAAAAATAAATAAAATATAATAATACACACACACACACACACACACACACACACACACACACACATATATATATATATATATATATATATATATATATATATATATATATATAAGGGAAGGGGAAAGGAAAAGGAAAGTGTAATGAAAAATGGAAAATGGCCAGGTACAGGACAGCGCAAGCAAAAGGAACAAGAAAAGGAAAAGGCCAGGTAAGAAAGGTAAACAGGAGAAGGAAAAAAAAGTAAGTAAAGTACAAAACAAAAGAAAACGGACAGGTAAGGTAAGGTGAAATGAGAAGGAACAGTAGATATAAGGCAGGAAATGGAAACAGGAAAAGAAAATGGGAAAGGGAAGGATTGAAAGCAAAATTAAGAGAAGGGAACAGGAAAGGGAAAAGGAAGGAATGAAAAGATGATGAAAAAAAGAAACAGGACAGGAAAGACAGAAACCTTTTTCCTGGTGAGCTGGTGTGTCTGTTAGTTTTAGTTTTCAGCTCTGAGCCGATCTGTATGGGGAAAAGATCCCGCCTGAGCCCGAGAGCTCAAGACCTGGCTGCGGGCACTCAACGGCTCTCTCGTGAACACACTAAGATTAGCGCCATCGCAAATCACCAAAACAGGAGGACTCTCGACTGCCGACTCGACTGGTTTTTTACGTCTCCGAAGCGGAGGCGGTTTATTTTTACATCCGTGTGATCAGGATTTGTTTATCGCTGCGTCTGAGAAGCCCAAGTATCCAGAGTTGTTTACACAAGCAACCAACCAGCAAATTAGGCCTCAAATCAAAATGTAGCGCTGACACGGGGGCCCGCCTGAGAACCTGTCTCCACTCCACCTCTCTGGCTTTACCATGAGTGACATGCACAAACACGGTCATTTCTGGGGCCCGAATTCCAGCCCTCCCAACACAGATGCGCAAATACTAGTCAAAAAACACGCTACCATTGTACTAACGCGCTAACCCGCCACCGCAGAGATAAATGATAGCTTTGTTTTCCCCTTCCTGACAGCTTTATTTCTGTGGGAGAGAAAGATGAGGCTTGCCCAATTATGCCTCCTTCTGCCATGCTGCATAATGTCTGCTAGCATGTAATCATGACTGAATTAGCGCTACATGACCCCGTGTGCCAGCGGCTCTTGAGAGCATGCTAACCAATCTATGAAACTGACATTGAGACGATATCCTCCACTTAACTGCCCATTTCGGCTCTGAATTGAAAACATGTCCTGCCAACATAACCGCTTGGCTGCTAAATTGTGAAACGGAAAGGAAAAACACTAGCTTAGACGGGTTTTAAAAGTTTGCTGAAGGACTCGGTGAGCGCAGGCTTTATTCAAGCTGCCACTAGCATGAAGGTGAGCTAATGGGATGTGCTTGTTGACATGGGCACGCAGAGCAGGCAACAGCAACCTCATTTACTGCACAAAGAAATTAGTCGGCCCCTTAGAAACACAGGTTGAGGTTAAACAGTACAACAGAGAAAGAGATTAAAACAGCCTGACATTCCTCTCAGAGTCTTTAGCAGGCGGTGAGTGCCAGTGTCGCTAATTTACCTTTTAGTGGTCAAGCCCTCTGGTTCAGCTAAAAGGGAAAAAGCAGGTCTCTCACGGCACTGATAATGCGGGAAGACGATGCCTCTACAATATCTCAATTTCTACCCTGTATTCCGCACATGCCAGTCAGACAAAAACATGTCTAGACATTTGCAACTAGACTTCTGATACAGATTTCCTCAAAATGTTCAGCTTTAACACAGTTTTTGGCCTTTTCAGCAATAAATCCCTCTTCGTTTTTAAAGACTTAGTCGAGAGATGTAATAGCAAGCTAGAGGTAAAACTCAAGACAATGCCCGGCTGAACTGCACAGACTGCTGACTTGCCTAAAATTAGCGTATTGACTACGAAATTTTCTAACAGTCCTCCCTCTAGGGAGGGTGAGGAAATGTCCTAATCACAGGCTTTCCTAAAGCAAGTCCTGGTTTTTCTCTTGGTCATGTGCTGTCAGTTGTTTTCCCTTGTTGGCTTTCTTTCGATGAATTTCCTATAAACCTCTGGACTGCCCTTTTTAGACCTCAGTATATTTTCTGATCACAGGCTGGAACAGTAGTTTGCAGTCGTTAACACTTTGTAGTGAAAAGAAGTGCTCTTAATTGTATTAAATATACATTTGTAGTGTGTTTTTTGGTCTAAAATTTAATAAAAGTATATTTTTGTAAATACAGGTAATAAACAGGCCGGATATTACTTTTTTAAACTTTTTTAAAGTTTTACTTTTAAGTTTTAAATAAGTATATTTAATAATGTTTTGTCATGCTTTAATTCAACAAACATGCAGTTTAGTGTCACATTTGAAAGTGTATTATTTTCATAATAAGTACTTTTAGAGGGGCTGTCTTTTTAAAAGACTTTTTTTTGAAGAGTTCAAAGAATATTAGTTAACTATAAATATCTCAAATACTATGCTACTTACTGTCACATGACCTCATATACAATATATTACCGTAATAATTAATAAAAACAGGTAAAAGTCTATAAAAAAATAACATTTGATATTCACATCAAATAATGAGTTTTAAAAACAACTAATTAAATTCCATCACACTGGTAATGGAAGGTCAAGTCAAGCTCATTGCATTGTGGGATGCAGTATCTCACACAGCGTGCTCTGTTGTATACTGCACATTTTGGCAAATGCAGTAGGTCATCTGCATATTTCATATAGATCTCGCTCATACTGTGCACAGCACACAAATAACATTTCCGCGCTATATATTCAGCAGCGTGCGATCGCACAACTTGGAAATGCTTCTCTGATAACATCTGGCAATCTATGCGAGTTATAGAAATAATATTGCATTAATTATACTGAAACTTTTCTGTGCCTCATGCTGTAAAAAGTAAACAAGCAAGACTAGCATTATATTTTTTACTCTTGAATAGCGCACTTTCTGGCTATGAAAAGAAGTAGTTATCAATAGATACTATTATTTCCACCCCTGATGAAAGCGCTCTCAGAGAAACTAAAACCTTTCAAACTCACAGAAAGCCTGTTTCCATGCTGTCAGGCCTTGTGTGGCAAGCATTTTAATCTTCCCCCTAAGAGGGCTAGAAATCTACCCAACTCCAGGAAACAGGCCGAGGGCACAAAGGAAAGGGGAAGAATCAAAAGGCAGCAAGAAAGCAACACACCGGGATGGGGTCCGGTTTTGGCCCCGTAGCCTTTGCATTTCTCCTACAACCGCTAGACTGAGACTGGGAGCCGTAACGGTTACACAAAAAAAAAGCCTAAAAGTTGGATTAGAGGGTTGTGAAAATGTCAGATTAAAATGTTAAAAGATGGATCTTGTTCGGCGCTATTCGCACAGTGCCCCGCGCATTACTGGGAGCGAACAGGTTGGATTAGGGGTGTGTTCCTTTACATGCAGACAAGAATCTCATTCATGGCAGCTACCTGTGTGGAGGAGAGATAAGTAGCTTTCCGTCAGAAACAAAGAGAAGATTAGCATTCTCTTTCACTGTGCTGAAGGACACACCAGGATGCCCTCTGAAGCCCTCAGAGAGGAACAAGAAAGACTTGTGAAGAAAGAACAGATCAAAGCCTGTCAGAGTCATCCTAAATATAGTTAAAATGTTAACATCATAAATGGTGCCAAAAAACAGCTGTTCGCTTAAAAAAAAAAAAAAAAAAAAAATCACATCAGTGCCATAAATGCTCTTTTTAAAAATAGAATATATGTTTTCTTTTAGGTCTATGAATAAAACGCTAATGAAAAAAAAATAATAATTGTGAAAGGGTAAAAACAAACACTGAGGAAAAAGCTCTGGCACAAACCTTCAGGAAAAGCAGCTGTTAAAATCATTCGCATGCCGCTAAGCGAAATGCATTTCACAACTTACGCAATGGCATCTTTTGTGCACAACACAATGGCACAACAATGCTTCTCTTTTACATGTATATTTTAAACAGAATAGGGCAGGAACGTTATATATCTGCAATTACTGCTGAATGCATTATGCTTTGACAGTCGCATTTGTGTTGGCTTGAGGTGGACATCGTCGCTGCCAAGAAAAGATCTTTCAACTCGCTCCTCATTTCTCATGTGAGGCAGACTGCAAATAAATGTGATTACGCTCGAAATACGGCCTGGATGGACATAAAATTGTGGCAAAATACTGAAAGAAGGGATCTGTAAAATGTTATTGCTGTTAAACAGACCAAAAAAAAAAAGAAAAAACGGAGAGATCCATTTCAGTTAAATACAACAGCTCAACTCATCCCAATAGCATCTGCCCAGATGGCTTTCCTGGCACATGATATGTTCTGTGATAGCGGAAAAAAGGAAACATGAAATGTCACTTTTACAGTGAAAAGAAGCGCTTTTAGAACAAAGCGGCCTTTTACCAAAAATTTTAAATGCCTCAGGTGAAATGCTTTCTTCCAAGTGTAAACGCTGGTCTCTTGTTTGCGGCTGATTGCAAAATAGAAAATGGAAGAATATCCCGAGGCAACCGCATTTCCCCTTTCACGTCATTCGGCCTGATTTACTGCATTGATTAACAATAGGAAAACAAAGACATTTTGATAGCACTTAATTTTACACTCCTTTTCCACATGTGCATACTATGTACTTATAGTAATCACTATAACTAGGGACTAACCCTTAACATACCCCTAAACCTAACCCTACCCCGTGTAGTTTCTTAAGTGTAAGTACTTCCTTGAGTAAGTACACTGTAAAGTTATACTATAAAATAAAGTGCAACCGAAAATGTAACACATAACAAACGACGCCACAAATGACTTGCTATTGGAAATTGGATTGAATTTTTTTTACATGTGAAAATATAGTTTGCATGTGAAAATATAAATTTATTGCAAAACTCTATCAATCGTATGGACATCTTGAGTTAGCTCTTCCTCCTTAAACCTGTTTTCTAAACATAATACACACAGAATTTACTTCAACTATTAATATTTACAGCAAAAAAAGAATGAATAAATAAATAACGGTTAAGTAACAATACAAAGTGAAACTAAAGCAACGGCGGCTTAAATAATAAACCTGTTTTTCTTAATTGTCTTTTTGTTTCGACGTAGATTTTGTGTGTTATGAAGTGCCGATGTGGTGTGCAGCTGGCACCGTGGTAAACAACCCCAAAATTTGGTCTTTTCTTAAAGGATAAAAAGCAAAAGATCTTCTTAAGGGCGCTACGACCATAGCTAATCGGATATAAATCAAACCTCCGCCATCAGCAAGTTATCCCTCACATACCCCGGGACACACAGATTGGATGACTTTGCAGCTTTGACAGAGGTGACTAAGTGCACAATGGCGAAGCGGCAGAGGTCCCTCATTATGAAGCCAAACACAGCCGTGACCTGTCCAAACCTGCACGGACACACACCCATTTGAACAAACACACATCCACGCAACCCCCGAAGCCGCCCACGTAGAGACTAAACGGAGATACAGCACTCAATCAAGTCCCAGCATCACCGCTGGTGATCCATGAAAAACTAACACGAGGCACACATTTCCATCTTCCAATAATCATCTCCTCAGACAAATGATGGTTTCATGTAGTCTTGATTACTGTGCCGCTCATAGCTGTCCCCGCAAAAGTAGAAGAACAGCATTACTTTCTAATTTTATTGATTCTTCTTTGGCACAATGTGTTCACTTCGAGTTACATTCAGTAATAACTTGGCCAAGAGACAGCGCTCTGTGTGTGTGACATTTCTTCTCCTTAATCTCATTTTATGAGCAGGAGAGAATTTAGTCTGCTTCTCATTAACAAACAGCGTCCCGGCCCCAGCAGAGCACCGCGAATGTGGAACGATTTCGAATGTGAGTTTGGAAAGCTTCAATAAGCGTGCTATTTGTTTAAACATTGATCTCGGAGGATTCGATCGTAAAAGTACACTGTAACTTCCCGAAAACATCAAATTAGTGATGCCTTTTATGCAAACACGGTTTATGTTTATTTGAAAACTTCTCATTAATTTTATCCTTTTCCATGAGCGCTTCTGTTAATTAAACTGCAATTACATCCAGAAATAAATTATTATATAAGTACAAATAAACACCTCAGATTACAAACTGCGTAACAAAAATGTTAAAAACTAAACATTTATACATACACGGTTTTAAGTATATGTGCAGTTTGAAATTTTACATATTTACATTCTTTTTTATTTATAAAGTAATATATGTCATAAAACATTTTTTCCAAGTACTGCATACAAAGTTTTGCCAATTACATTTGATTTCCCCCAACACCCTTAACATTCTGTTTATATAACCACAAAACATCAAAAAACAAATAACCACCCGTCTTTTTCTGGATTCAATCACAAAATGTATGTATCTAAAACATTGTTAATGTTTATTTTAAACATTCTCATTAATTTAATCCTTCTCCATAAGTGCTTTTGTTAATTTAACAAGGATCACGTTTTTTCATTGAGCATTACAACTAATCTTAAAAAATATATATCTTTAAAAAACTTACAAAAACTTAATCTAAAAAAAAAACAGCTAGATAACACAACAAAAACCATTTTAAAAAATTATTTTTGTTTTTCTTAGTTATCTATTCCCGTAATTATATTATAAAACTTTACTGCATACAAATCTTTGCCTATTAAATTCAATTCACCCGACATCCTTAACATCCTTATCCTTAAGACCCTGCAACTTTTAGTCTTATGTATATATCACAAAACATCAAATAATAAATAACCAACCATTACCTGTTTTAAGATACTGTACACAAACTCAGCTTTGCTTTTGCATGGGAAAGTGCAAAACATAAGCTTCTTCAATCCAACAGCGTTGAACACGTAATTCCTATCATGTTTAATGCAAAACTTCTCTTCAACGCAATAAAACTCAAAAGTGACTCAGCAGATATTTATTTAAATTTTTTTTTTTTTGACTCAGCAAGGAAATGCGGCATTACATCAAACGCACAGATTTTGACAGCGAGAACAAAAACTCTGAAGCAATGCGAAATAAATAGCCGGAGTGAATAGCCAGGAATCTTTGTCATTTCGCTGGTAACGTTGTGATTTCCGTGGTGTCACTGGGGTCGCTTGCGGGCTGGGCATGGGGTCAGTGAATATTAACTTCATTTACACATGGTTGCAAACAGAGCAGCTTGCACAATGCAGGCCTGCCTGCTCTGCTTAGTAACGTGAGCAGCCGAGCTGACAGGTCACTGCCAGGCTGGAAGATGGATGAGCTGAGCAGTTGACCCTTGGCTTGCCTGAGGAGCCAGCTCTATGGCTTCTTTCCCCTCTGAACAAAGACCCCCTACCAGCAACCGCCCTGCTCACAACTCCAGCAGCACTAACAGGTCCCGACATCTCCATCAACCCTCGCATGCACACACACACACACACACGCGCGAGCAGATTTTGATAGGCTTAGTCTTTTTAGCTCGACACACCCAACCAAACGTTCTTTTATGCACGCATACACTATGGGCGGCTTACCCCCTTTAGCTGCCTAAACGCTGGCACACACACTTCTCTTTTCGAATTGCTCTCTGCTCATCCGTACTAATGGATGCAATTGGACAAGCGGACACTGTGTTAAAAGCAACAAAGCAGCCGTGTGTGTATTTGTCTGTGTGTGTGTGTGTGTCTTCGGAGCAGCTTTGGCCCGAGGCGACCGGGTGAAAGTGATATGTGACCAGGTTGAAGGCCTTAACACTCAGTGAGCATCAGGGAGGGTCTGTTGTCAGAGTGACTCTCCTCTGGGAGAGCAGCAGAGCAGGAGACTCAGCAGCTCAATCTCTCCCTAAGAGCAAAATCAATAACTTATTACATAACTGCACACTTTTCTCCTTTACAGAGAGAGAGGGGAGAGAGACAGAGAGAAGGAAGGAAGGAAGGAAGTCTTAGGAGGCTTGTTCTAGTATGAAAATATCCTTTTTTACTGTGCTAATATCACAACCAGGACTCCAGAAAATGACAAGGGAGCCATTGGCTCCTATAATGAATCATTTATGAGCCAAATAGCTTTTTTGACAAATTACAGAATCGCTTGAAATAGATGGTTGTTCAGAAGTGCTGTTGTCCATGCTCATGTTTAATCACAGTTATCTGCTGTGTTCTAGAGCCAAAAAGATGCAAATTAAATGCTACATATTTATGCTTTACAAGTTAGTGTAGAACAGCTGCTTTGTTCTCGACTAACTTGATTCAATTTAACCTTGTATTCTCTGTGCTAGACAACAATCAATAAACCATCGGTTCAATATTTAAAAACAAAACATATATTTGGAACTATTATTAATCAGATCAAATCAAAGAATTCAGTCAGTCTATGGTAAAGACTTGAACATACCCCAGACCTTAATGAATGGTCTGGATTGATTCAATAAAAAGAACCAGTTCAAAACATTCATTTGTTACAGAATCAGAAATCACAGCAGTGTTCTTTATTCATGTTTTTTATTTTTTCAAGTGGTGTGAATCCCACCTCAGTGGGTAATTAAATTTAATTATATGTAATTGTATTTAATTATAATTTATTAATGTATTTATTTTTAATTTTTTTAATTGTTTGTTGGCAAACATTTTTTTACACAGTCAGAAGCCATAAAAAATATGGTGAAAATCTTGTGCTTTAATTATAAACAACAGTTTGTTAACCATTTGTCATTTTATCTAAGAACTTTTTTTGATCCAATGAAACAACAGGAAATGTGATTGCGAACACGAAGCCACTACAACACATCAATAACTGGACTGCCGCCAACTGACAGCCCTGACTGACGACACAACACAATGACAGCTCCGCTCGTGTTCAAAGCCACCTTCCATCTGACAAAACCGAAGGGGAAAAGCAAACAGTGCTCCGGGAGCGCGCCGCTCTTCTCCAAGACCCTGGCTGGGCGAGAAGGCCATTATCCATCAGCGGATGATTCTAACCCTGACAGCTTCAGACCCAACGGGCTTCCCCGAGGAACTCGCCTCCGTTTGAATAATTAAGCCCACTTACAGTTCTCTAACGGATGACCGTTTGTAGCCTTTACTTTCACACCTTATCAATCACTTGTGAGTCAGGTCTTTCTATAATCTGCCCGCCTCCAACTCCTGGTGGCATCATTTGAAATGCAAAGCACGGCCTTCACTGAGCCTGGGTCTTGCTCTTGCGTCCCTCCACCCCAGCTACTTCTGCAGCTAGTCTCCACAGCTAGTGCCCTCCTTCTGTGTTCTGGCAATCCATCAGGCTTTGACTAACTTCTGTCCAACTATTTGACATCTGGGAGATGGATGGTGTCAGCGCCTGCCGTTGCCAGTACCTCCTCCTGTTAGCATGTTAGCAAATAGCTAGCTTGTTTTTTTCCCCTTAGAATAATAAACAGAGGCTTGCCTTGTAAATAAAGTAAACTGGAAGAGCAGGTCAACTATCGGTTAATATTAGGCATTTCTTTAGACAAGATACGGTTATTGACGTGACGTGATGTGACTGAGCAGCATGCATTCCAGCGATTGTTCGCGAAAGCTTAACGAAAACAAAGAGATCAATGTCTGTCTACAAGGACTCTTTTTCTGCTTCCAAAGGACTTAGTGTCTCCATTTTCTCTGAGTAGCCACTGTTGAACAGAGCTTCGCAAATGAATAGACGCTATTTTTGCTTGAGCTCTATGCAAATAAACTCTGGCATGCTGCTGAACACTTCAAATTGCTTTTTTTTCCCAACACTCATAACACTCATTCTTGTAACTGTGAGGAGCGGAACTATTGAAAAGCAGGAAGGAGTGAAGCCACGAACAAGGACGGTACAAGAAAAAGTTACGGCATGGTTCATCTAAAACGAGAGTGAGTAAATGATGAATAAAATGTTAACTTTTACAAAAGTAAAAGTCAGCTTATTATTATAGTATATTTTTCAAAATAGCTTATTTTGTGTTTAAAATAAATGATGACTAAATGTTCATTTTTGGATGAACTATCCCACGAAAAAGAGAGTTTTTTGGTGGTGTCCCGAACACATGGCACTGATGGTTTGAGACTCTTCGCAACATTCAAAAGCATCCGCTTAGCTTGTGTTTACGTAGGAGAACAATTAAAATACTGTACCAACGGATGCAAGAGTGTGTCGTGCAAAGGCCGCTTAAAGGAAGAGGAAGACAGAAAAGGGAGGATGAAATGAAAGACACACAATCCTCCATCAGGCATCTGATGAATGAGATGCTCAAAACACACATTTTCAAGGCCCTCCTTAGGTTACCCCACTCAATTTTTAATGCAAGACATTTTAGACTTTATCCCGTATGCATGAGCGTCTGTTTGTGTGCGTATCCGTATATAAATAGTGCAGATTTTATACAGAACATGGTAAGGTGATGTAAAAACATGGAGCTTTTGAAGGCATCAGGGTCACAGCGCCTCGGCCGAACCCCTGAGGGGAGGAAGAGAAAGAAAAGATAAAGAAAAAAGACAGAGAGAGCTGCAACATGAGCTGTATGCTCCTGGAAAGATCAGTCCTCCATATTAAAAAGACCCCTGTCACTCACAGGCCTTCAGCCCCAGATACCGTGCACTGCATTACAGTTTCTCCGGCAGAAAGGGGAAAACACACCAGTATTTTCAGTCTGGTCGGTGCTCGGGGGGAAACTCTGAACAGGCAATTTAATATCGGGAGGATCGCTAAGAGGAAATGCTGATGCGGCAGTCTCATGCTCATTTTATTTAGATTAACTACAGCGGTAATATCACAGCCACTCATGCCAGGAGCAACGCACAACTCATAAAGTGACAATGGAAGAGGGCAGGAATCTAACTGGGTGACAGGGTTTGTTTGTTGCCAGCTCGGAGAGAAACACGCAACATTGTTTTTGAGGAATGTAAGATGGCTTCGTGAACAGCGATTAATTCTCTGGAAAAGCATTCAAGACTTTCTGAGAGTTCAGCGTTGCATGCAAATTTCACTTTTATTTATTTCTTTATTTTTTGCTTTGAGTGAGTAAAAATTCCTAGATCTTTAATAGGTTAAAAAAGGGTGCAACTGTAAAAAAAAAGACATAAAACGCATCCTTTTATTATGCTTAATGTGTGCCAAATAGCCCATATTACATAGAAGCACCATCAACTTTCTCCTTTGCTCCCTTTCCGGCTTTTGAAATGGCTTTCAGCTTTGCAACAACCTCTCAGCGTGAAGCAGCCTTGCCCATTTTAGCTTTTGATAACATAATAGTGTTCTGAAGCACCCTTTACATGATAACTTAATGATGCAGACGTGCATGTGCACCACATAAAAGCTATCCAAACCTCCCAGAGATATCTGTTAAATCATTACTGGTCTGCACACTTGATAATCTATAGATGCGGAGGTGACCCAGATTGGGAGAAAAAGGGATGGACGTCCACTTCAACCACACAAAACCAAGAGGTCCTCTCCCTCGGATCCTAATCATGCGTCACGTGACTGCCGAAAAAACAACGCTTAGCGCCATTAGTGACAGCGATGGCACTCGGAGTGTTTTAGTCTTAATTGCAGTGTACATCAGAGGCGACTGTAATTGCGTTTCTGGTTCGGACACTTCCTAAATAACCCCCGGGCCTCCACTGTTTGTTTTCCCTTTCTGCCGGGGTCACTTGAAAGGTCCGGAGAGGAATCGGGCGACGGGCTGAACCTCCTCCGGACGCGTTGTCGTTTGCGAGCGATTGGTTTGGCTCGGCGCCAAATGGAAAGAGAATAGGAGAGGAAAAGAAAGAGAGCGGGCTCTTTCTGAGAGCTAGGCTGGAGTGCTAGTTATCATTTAATTCCAGTGTCAATGTGCATAAGGCTATAAATTAAGAGCCTACAAATCAAACGACTAACAGGGATTTCAATTATTGTGCCAAGGATTTTTGCCCCCACATTTAATCCATCATTATTATCTCCGCCCAATAAGCATGTTTTTTTTTTTTTTTTTACTCTGCTTTTCTTTTATTAATCGTTCGTCGTCTGCTTTGTATTTTTCAGCATGGTTTGTTTTGTTATTGCATTGCTTTGCTGTAATTCGGATGAATTACCTCGCGTTGGGATAATTCTATGCTTGGGCACTCAGTCAAACAATTGGAACAAAGATTGTCTAGGTAAATGGACACATATGCGAGTCTTACACATAATAATAACTTATTAATTGCTTCATTGTCCTTTCTTCTGTCTGGCGTAAGGTTAATCAGCGGCGCTCTAATACATGCCAACAGATGTGTGCAAATGAAAATAAAGCACTCACGTTCACACGCGTCTCCCTTCTGGTGAAAGCCAGCTTTGCATATACATTTCCCAATGGGTACCAGCCACTCTCCTTCGGCGCTGCAGTGCATTTTGGGGGAGTTGTCGGCCTCCTCCTCTGCGTCACTGACGCATGTTCCCTCCACTTCCACCAGCGACGAGAACTCAGATCCCGTCACAGTATCTGGGAACGTGGCCAGGTTCTCAATAATGGACCAACACTTCTTGTAATACACTTTGACGGAGACCAAAGCGATGCAGGCACCTACATCCTGAAAGGCCAGGTAGAAGCCTCGGCGGGAGAGGGGCCCGATTATACGCACCTCTGTGTTGAGCTTCATCTTTCTTTCCCCCAGGTCACCCTGAGTGAAACTCTCGTCCGCGGCTATAGTGTCAATTTTCACATACTGACTCTCCCTTATATTCCTGCCCACCTCCACATCGGTTTCCTGGTAGTATAAGTTGAACGTCTCCTTGCAAGAGCCGACCACCCCTGGAAGGCTGTTACAATCCCTCAAGGTAAACTTCAGCTCCACAAAAATCCTCTGGGCATCGCCCTTCTCAATCCAGTTAGTCCGTAGCCAATTGTTCTGATTTGGCTCCATGACCTGGCAGACCTGGTATGTGCGAATGGGTGTGTAGTTTTCATCCAAGCCGCTGATCTCTTCCCACTGAGAAAAAGTAAAACGCAGTTAATCATCATTATATTGTGTGCAGTCCTAAAATGCTCAGAACTAACCGCAAGGGAGAATCTTACAGCGTGTTAAAACTGGCCTCTGTGCGAACAAATGCTCCTTGCCGTAAAGATGATCTACACAAACTCATCTGCTGGATTCAGGTCTTTTGCATAAGCTGAGAATTTGAAATGTCTGTCTCGTCAAGCTGATTAACTTTAAATAATTGTTTTTAGCGATCTGCAATTATATGCGCAGTTCTGATAATTGTTGATATCTGTCGATCATTACAAACACTCTAATAAATGTATGGCAAAAATAGCCTCATCCCAATAGTAACTATTTACACAACCAGTCAGAATGTTTCCTTTTATAAACTACACCATACAAACGTTAATCTGAAAAAAGTGTGCTAATACGACATCAAAGTAACTGTTTTAAATTCAGTTAAAACATGCTTTTTGAAAATAACTTTCACACGGGCTTAAATTCAATTTGCGCTGGATGCATGTTGGTTGGGTTTGCGATGTTATTTGTTTTAAAACTAAATGAATTAAAAACTTTTTCATTTGCACAAACACAATAATTTGTCCTCAATGACTGAAAGTTTAGATCTCTAATAATAAACTATAATAAAGTGAGCAGAAGGTACACAAAACAAAGTACGTTGCTACAAAGATGAAAACATTTATGAAGTATAATAAGATTCAATGCATTCAAATCACACGTTAAAATCTCCATTCTTAACTTTTTAATTGCTGTTACTTTTTTAGTTTATTATACTTTTCAGAATGATGTTGTGTTCTAATGAATTCTTAAAAACGCATAAGACTTACGAAAACCACAAAACGTAGGATTGTAACAAGTTAATATACTGAGTTCAGCAGAAAATGATTTTGTTGGCCTTGGTTGAACGACTTTATGACAAGCGCGTCTGTATTTTACGCCTTTTTTTAAACCTTTCATAAACCCTTAGGACGGACAAACAGCTTTTAAAACAAAGCAATGCCACCTTCGCGCGAAGTAAAACCAAATTATCCGTTGTTTAGCGTTTCGCAAACATTGTGATGTGGCGATTTTAAAAAAGAACAACACATTACACCGCCACATAATTTAAGGTTGCGCTCGAAATACTACAAGCAGTCAGCGCAGTACAGAAGAGGTGAAAATCATAAACGTTTGCTGTGAAGTAGAAGTAAAGTTTCCAGCTTACCCCGCTTGGAGGAGACGATATCCATTCCAGCTCTGTCTGCTGCGCCTTTGAATCCAGCAGGATCACTGCCGACGACACATAAAGCGCACTTACAATAATGCATCTTTAATTGCGATTAATGTTTGCCACGCATCTCGCTCATATTCCAGAAGCAATTTTGCGCCGTGAACGAGGGCGGACGCGAACCGAACGTGAGAGAGCGCGCGGATTTGACCCATTTTCAGCAGACGGCGGTGAGGATTTCTGGCAATGAGCACCTCGCACCTCCGAAACCTGCGCGACACCTGTTCGTGTGTCAGAATAACCGACGGGCGCGCTTTCGCTTTTGCTGTAGATCGAGAAATCGCAAAGTTCCTTCGTTTGAAGCGTGAGAATATCGCGCGAATACGCGAGCGCGCGGCGCAGGTTAAGAACGACTTCATCGCGTGCGAACTTAAGCGCTGTTTTGTTATTTAAATGCATTTCGTTGGTGCGTTATCTGGTTTTTGTCTCGCCGTGTGACTAAAAGGAGCTGGTTAAATAATAAATAGTTAGATGAAATACTCCATATATAAAACAAAACTCTAAAAAGGGCATTCGCTGAGTTCAGTTCCTTAAGTAATAAAAATAAATAACATCAATTTGATAAATAAATTCGTCGTTGAGTATGCTCGGTAATCAATAAACCTCTAAGTGGAACTACAGCAAACAGCCATAAGATCAACTGGATCTATTTATACCGTATAGCTACAGAATTGAATGATACTTTAATTTCACGTTTCAGCAAAGAGGCACGATACCTTCGGCTTAGGCTATTATGTAGCTAATATATCCTAGTCGATGTTGATGTGTGATATATATATATTTGCAGCGCAGACATGTATAGTAGAAACACACTGCTCTTTATACTAAATCTGCACTCGGTAACTTGGTAATGCGTGAGCACTTATATTGCTTAATTATTGCAGGAGTTTTTTTATCCCGGGCAAATCCTTTGCTACCACTATCTGAAGCTAGTCCCGTGAGTGTTTTAAAATAATAAGCGTAATACATGTTGCAGTCAAGTTGCAGAATTGACTGTGTACTGCCCGGTTGGTTAACAAAGGCACATCAAGCAGATCTTTTTTTCAAGTTTGGTGTTGCTGTTATCTCTTCGCAGTAAATGGAAAGCACGTAGTGTCTTCCGATTGAACGAGAACGTGATAATGAGGAGATACGGGGCAGCGAGGTTTAAGCTTAACCAGATAACACTGTCTGTGATGTTTAGTTGCGATGTGCAGTTGTAAATCGCGTTCGTGTCTGATTAGCGAAAGGAAATACATGCGTATGATGCGAAACACGGTCAGGCGTATATGTTATGTGCGATAATAATAATAAAAAAAGGCTGTCTGGTTGTCTGTCAGACTGTCGATACTGTATCTGCTCTAACTACTGATTTGCTCGTTCTCCGCGCTCGCGCTGTCAGGATGCAATGAAGGAAACTTTAGCACTCACCCTCTCTTGTGTTCTGTGCTATTCCAGTGTTCACGTAAAAACATAAATGAAGGGAAAATATAGTCCACAAACACGAAACTGAGGTGCAAACCATGGTGCAGTTGAAAGTTGAATAAACAGTGTGCGCTTTTTCCAACGCGGCGTTCCCTTCCCATTGACGACGCTCCGGCAACCAGCTCTGGGTGAATAAAACAGCCGTCTCTCACTCAAATAGCATCGGCAGCTGAGAGGCGGGGCTTAGAGCATTCGGCCTGTCACTCATCTTGACTGACAGAGAGCACACCCACATTTGTCGCGCGAAAGGCTGTCTATGGGAAAACGCGGGCGAATCATGTCGAAGCGAAGGCGGATCCTCGGTTTTGGTCGAAAACCGACAGTGTGGATTCACAAACTTGAAGATTAAATGCTTTGTTGGACAATGTAAAAAGTCGTTTTGTATTAAGAAAAATAGGTAATATTCTAACGCACGACACGAAACACCGTACTGGAAGTTAATACTTAAAACGCGAGTGAATTCATCAAATAGCGAATTCACCAAAACAAACTTTGAGAACCGGTGAGATACCTTCTCTCGAAAACACCACTTGCACGGAAGCCTACTCTATCAAGATAAGACTTGAACCTTGGGTAGGGCAGGCAAGCATGTCACGACATCCGAGGAAACGTTTATATTTTTCCCAAGTCATTGAAGAACATTGCATCATCAGCAGATAAATCCTTAGCAATCCTCGTCATGATGTGTGTCTGGCAGCTCTTTCCGAAACACATTCATAGCTAACCTGTGATGTCAAGACTTTGTTTAGTCACTAACCTAACAGCACTTAACAGCATTACCGTTTAGGTTTTTATTATTATTTATTTATTTTTTATTATTGATTTTTTTTTCAAGCAGACATTTTTTTTTAAAATTGTATTTAATAATACTTAAAGAATTAACATCTCACATAAAAATGTAGGCTATTATTGTATCTGTATTTGCTTTTATGCTTGCTTGTATCTCTTGAAACTCACTATTAAGGATTTTAGCTAATTAGTTGACAAAACCAAGCTTTGTGTACAAATGTACTCCAAAGGGACACGCACTTTAAGTTAAAATTATTAACGTTTACAAATGTAGTGTATTTTAGTGTTTATTCCTTTACTAAGGTTCAAACCTAGAAAGTAAAAATAAAGTTAACAAAAAGTAAGAAATACCTTTGGTGTCAGTTAGTTTTTGTTTTAACAAGTCATTTATTCTTTTATTGTTTATTTATTCATTCAGGCTTCATATTCCTTGACATTTATGACTGACAGGCAACAAGTCTTATTTCTTTGACAAATATACACAGTGTTTTCTGAAAATAAAACTCGTTGATTGGCCGGTGAAGGGCAGGAGGTCTGCTGTGTAGGTATAAAGACATTGAGACAGACAAACACAGATAAACATTGACTGCTGTGTTTTTTAGAAGGTCACCTAATGAAGGAAAGTGCCCTGCTGATTCTGGGCAATGGGTGTGGATGCATTGATTCATTATATGCGTTACTGCTCAAGAAACGTTCACCATGAAGATTGAGCTGCTGGGGTTTTAAGCGGCGCCAAGGAATCGAGATAAACACAAAACACAATTAAAAAGTGTAAAGTTAATTTCCTGCTGCTCAGATGACTTGCCAAATCACTGATAAATGAAAGCATGAAAGGGACCTCATTACCCCCTGAACGTATAATGCATTTGTTACAGGTCACTTATGAATCTCCATTTCCTAGAATGAGTAAAACAACTGTAATTATGCCCCCCAAATATTGATTAATAAACTCTGTGCATCACAAATGGATGGAGGTAGACAAGGACTCATTTCAAGGTTTATTTACCTCTGTTTTCTTATTTATTTTTTTGCTGTTTGGCCTGTTTATTATGCAAATGATTTCTAATCCTCTTTACCCTTGATGCGCACTCCTGTGTTGCACATTTCCATGTTGCTTATTATTGGCTTATTAAACTGTTTTGGATGGACATACTTAAGTAGCCTATATCTTAAACTAGTTCAAATCAACCCACATGGGTGTAAAAACGGCAAGATATCCGGCGTTTGTTTTGTTCCTATGAATATCATCGTCTGAGCTGGATTAAGCCGAGCCATGTACGCATGTATGAATTCATCTTTGAATATTTATAATCAACAAAATGTTCATTAACATTCTCATTCAGCTGAGTCTCGAGTGATAGCGCCAGGCTTTCCAGGTTGTTCACATACTAATTGCACTTTTCTTCGTTTTTGTTTAACTCCCGAAGAAAAAAATATCACAAATCTTCACATTGCATTTTAGCAGCCACATTAGTCCTCATCAGCTTCATGTTGCCATGGCATCGGTTAATTGAATTCTTTTGTTTGAATTGGGATTACACTGTAGTAGTCATGTGGAGATGACGGTTTACGAAAGCGACGTTATACCTGACTCCACATAGAGCTCTTAGCTGAGCCCTCACAAAGAGCTAATCATTTTAGAGGATACTTCATTACGAGTAGGTCTTTCGTGCGTCTTCCCTGAGAAGAATTACCATCCTTCAGTGATAACACCAACCGTTATTGTCATTTTACCAAAATTCATTTCAAATGAAACGGCAGCGGTTGAGTGAAGTGTACTAGACTGCTAAAGCAATATATTAGAAATTACCTACGTTGTTCGAGTGAGGGTCATCCACCACTGTGAGGTCATCTAAATGTTTATTTGGGCCTTAAAAGCAATAGTTTTATTCCAAAAACTGCGGCAAACACGAGGACCCTCAAGGGATACCACTTCAAGTGAGCGAATTGACCACATTTATAAATGTCTGCCTACACTCAAGTGCTTGTAACCAACAAAGAAGGCGTGAAAAAAACTAGGACATGACTTGTTCTAGGTGCTCTTATTATGTCTGATCTTTTTGGCATTTATTTGCGGCGTTTTTCGCAGCACAAAGAGTTTAGACTAGATCTCTTCATCAGCAGGCAATAACATGCCATCCTATTTTGTTATTTTCCTTCAGGACTGCATGTTTTTTTAATAGTTTCTCAGTCAATCCGCAGCGGCTGAACAGCTGAGCCGAAATAAATGGAGGGCCAGGCCAAAAGTACTATTAAATACTATAATATATATTTTCCACTTGTATATAATGAGAGTGGAACACCTTCAGAGCGGCAGGCTGTCGGCCTGATCCCTTCTCTCAGGCTGGGTGGAGCACAGCCGGGCTGTCTGGATTCTTTGAGGGCTTGAAGGGAAAACCACCCAGAGATTTAATATCCAGAGGGACCGAAAGCCTGCTGGACGGATGGGGTTGGTGAGCACTCACGGGAAATTTTTAGTCCTTTTTATAGGCTAGTAATATAGTGTCCCAACAGATCCAGACAAAATGGGGGGTGTTTAATATTACTCAGGGATTATTGCGGGCTGACTAACATTCACCTTACATTGTCTGCTGGTGTAATCACAGATCTAGACCTGTACTGGTTATGTGTTGTAAGACAAGTTGTAAAATGATTATTGTAAAATGACTATTTTTTTTTTTTTTGGTTTCTCGACAGACTTGACTGTGTAAAATGACGTGATATATAAAGGGTAGTTTGGGAGTTTGTAATTTACACTGAATACACATTGCATTGATTAAGTGTGATGGTATTTTACAAAAAACGAATCCATAATTAATGTTGTTCCTTGCACTTTTTACAAAAAAAATGCAATGGCACAACTGTTTTAACACTTATAATAATAAGAAATATTAGATTACCTGAGCACCAAATCGGCATATTTGGACTTCTGAAGGATCATGTGACACTGAAGGCTGCTAAAAAAATTGCTTTATCATCACAGCAGTAAATTAAAATATCAGAAAATGTATATTTATATTTTATTTATGAAAAAAAAAAATTGCACACACACACACACTCACACATAGATGGATAGATAGATAGATAGATAGATAGATAGATAGATAGATAGATAGATAGATAGATAGATAGATAGATAGAATACATGAAGCAAACCCAATTATGCTATACATGAATGTACATATAAGTTCTGTGATTTTTTTGGCTCACTACCACAAACAGCCTACCAGTTTTTTCAATTACAGATTGCCCTTTAGACTGTACACGTTTCTGAAAAGCAACCATTACTTTTCAGGCTAAAAGTGAACTGAAGGAATTTAATCATATCTCCTTTTACCCTTTTCAAAAAGAACAATTAATGAAATTTAACATGTGCATCAATTTCGAACGTCTGTTGTTGCAGGTCACTCCCACAGTGTTTGTCTAGAAGAAAGACAGTGACACCTCATTTGTGTCTGCGAAAGCATGTTGCAGTGATCTGTCAGTTTAGACAGCAAGGCTGTTTAACTGCACTAATTGTCAGAGTAACATGAAAAACAAAGCTCTTTTTATCTGTAATTTAATTAAATACAGAACAACAGTCACCATGCAGTACAAATCAGAGACAGAAGAGGGACTGCCTGAATCTTGAGCTATGTGAGTCTGTCACCAGAGGCGGCAATAAACTCCGTGCATTGATTGATCTGCGCTCATTAAAGTGAGGAACCAAAGCCTGCTCATGTTTCTTATGTGAGCATTATTATTAGTCAAACAAAACTGATTTAAGCTTTTAACCACAGCTTGTATTGTGCTCAAAATGTGCGTGAAAGAGTGAAATCTGCCATTTTTCTACAGCACAGGGAGTTGATCTGTCATTTAGAAAGTAAAACATACTCTGTTTGACTTTAAATGCCGTTATTTGTCAGATGAAGCTTCCCCAGACGGCTTTCAGGCCCGTGTCCTGCCTCAGCGTTACTGTGGATTCACGTCACAGGCATGTATGAGCGCTATGTATAACTGTGTCTTTAAATAAGCTCTTTATGGGGAGCTGTTCAGTTTACCCTGAAATGAAATACGTGTTTATGAAAAGATTAAAAACGAGGGGGGGAAAAAAAATCAGTGGAATTATAGAATTCCACAGGCACTGCTCTCATGATTATCATGTCAACAACATGACTATCTCTATTTCCCTATGTGTCAGTTTCCTGGTCTGTACGGACTATGGGGACACTTGCCTAGTTGTACGCAGATTTTGTAGCTGACAGATGAAGACATCCAGATGGCTGCGCGGAGTTAGTCACACTAGCCTGCTTCGCTAGTCCAGCATGTAGAACTAAGCAGGGTTATGGCCATTTAATGATGTCTAGTTTGGCCTTTCATGTCATTCTACAAGCTTAGCATGCTACGTTACCGCTTAGTCCCAGGATAAACAGACAAATCACATCTTGAAACGCAAGTGTGGAGGCGCCTGACACGCACATCTGGAGATGAATAGCGCTCAGGCTTTCCAAATCGCAAGCAGAAATCTGGACTTTCATCAAGGTGACTGTACGAAAAGATTTTACTCCCACCCATGTGTCTTGTCTTGCTCCCTTCACGATCGATGGAGATGAAAGCGAGGAATGGAGAGTAAAATTGGCTGAGTGATTTACAGTTGATCTGATATGAGACCTCTTTCTCACATATCATTCCATGTAGAGCTGCACAAATTCCTTTTAGCTTAAAGGTAACACCTAGCGCTGATGCTACAGGAAGAATGGAGCAAAAGACTGTAATTGTAACAGGACGGTTCGCTCACATTTTTCTCAATGGGAGAAAGTGCTAGGATCATTTTACAGATAAAAGAGTTAACCACTTGGTAAATTTAATGCGTTATTGCACTTCACTGCAACAATCAGATGGACAAACCTAAAATCTGCTCAATTAGTATTAAGAAGGCATTTAGGAAACACAATTTAATGCTATTTAAATGTGAGTTCGGCAGGCTTTTTTTTTTTTAATTTTGGTATTTCCTCATTTAAGTAGAATGTTGGTCTTGGAGTTTGGCTTGGAGTTGGTCCTGGCTGCCCAGAGGCAGTGCAAATATGGACGCTGTATAAACAGACTTTCCTTGAAAGACACTTTGATGTAGCTTGGCATGTTTACATGCACTTTAAAGTTCGATTTCAGTCAGACTAAAGCAATAATTTGGCTTCTTTAAAATGTCATGAAAATGCTTTAGTCTGACTGAAATTGCACCAGTCTAGTTTTTGTGAGGAGAACTATCCAAGCTGGTTTTAATGTCCATACATGGGTACTGTACAACATTTACAGGTAGATACTAAAATGTACAATATTGTCACACCGACAAAATCTATAATAGCTAGTACATAAATGCACAAATATTATTACGTATTTACAGCTTGAAAAGTCAATTTTTTTTGCATATAATTTTTGTTTTAATTTACAATATTATAGATATATTTTGTATCCCTTAAGCCAACCCACCATAACCACCTGTACAGAGAGTATAAAATATATAAAATATAACAGACAGGAAAAAGAAAAGTGTAACCATCATAATATATTTGCTGTTAAAATGTCAAGAAGTAGTACCAAAGTCCATCCCGTCATAACCTGATTCACTGCAAGAAGGTGCACATATCTTATTCAAACACATACATCACCAGAAACACAGCGTGTTACAATTGACGACAAAGCAGGAGATAGCTAATGAGCATTTGATATCACTGATGTAAAACCTCGTAACGCTTCTTGAGGTGGCAAATTCTGAATTTGAGTTTGGGATTTGACGATTATAGTCGCTACTGAGAATAGAGGCGAAGACTGTTGATTAAAGACTGATTGATTGGGCTTTGATTGGGGTCTGTTCCTCACAAAAAGCAATCATATGGATTCTTAAGGTTTGAATTAGAGTGCACAATTAAAATTGATTACTTTTATGATCATTTTATATTGTAATTTTGCTGTATTTTATGGTCATGTTTGAGTCAACCATTTGTAATTCTTTGAAACTGTAAAAACTGGAAGTTGCACAGTACAGAATAAAATGTTGCAAGTCAACTGTAATAAACAAAAATGGCGATGAAAATATAATCACAAATATTATAAAACACGTCAGCAGTGTACATTAACAAAGTTGTTCATATGTAAATAATACATGTTTTATATACTGTCAATAGGTTAATCATATCTTATTCACATTTTAGATAAAAATATTCTTGATCTCAGGAAACTATAAGACCTAGATAATGTGAGAGTAGCGCAATGTTTTTTCGAATCGGCTTCTACATCGTGCACATGCTGCGAAAGTTAGATGAGACACGCAACATGTATATTTATTTCCTAAAAAATCTACGCAATTTTTCATGTATATTTAGACAGTCAGATAAAGACCGTAACTTGACTATGCAAAAACTAGCTGCAGCTCAATTAGAACTGTACATGTAAATCCACTTATTATTTTAATAATAAAAAAAACTGTGAGAATAAGACTAATTACGTCTTATGCATTACTCCCTTAGGATGATAAACCACTTCCATGACCACATATTTCAAAAAACGTTTTGTATTGTTTTTTTAAGCACATCAAAACTGTTGTTTAAGTGATATCAGCATGAGTTAAATGCTGCCACAACGGCTCATTTGCATCAAGTCAGTCTTGCACTGATGTTCTTCAGATCTTTAACACAGCGCAGCTGTTCTCCCATAAAAAAGACGGATCTTAGCTTACCTTTCAAACAAACCTCCTGCCCAGGTACAGCAGACAGGCATGAACCAAATGTAGCAACGGTCTAACATTACTCAGCCGACTCTTATAAATCAACCAGGCGTGAGAGAAAGAGAGAGAGAAAACAGCCCGTGTGGGTTTTCCATGGTGTGAAATAGTAGACGGTGGCCCCTGTTTGAATGTGAAGGATGGCTAGCAGAAAGGTATATAATTTCAGTGTTACCCCAGCCGCCTCAGGCAGCCCTTAAATGCTGACGGTACTCAATTTGCTGATCCGTGACCCACCAGCCGCGTTGCATCACCTCGCTACGCTGCCATCCAGACATCACTCCCTTGGAATTAATGCTAATTTGTTTGTGCAAATACCCTGCATGTTAAGACATTAAAGGCTTCATATAATCTCCCCCATGACTTACGAACCAGCCCAATATGTTTCACTTTATGACTACAATTATTAGCTAAATTTATTATGTATGAACATAATAACTTCAAATCATGCAATAACAACAGCTGTCGTTATCGGGCTGAGAGGGAAATATAGGTGTGAATTTGCTGTCCTTGAGGCGTGTCGCAAATATGAAGCATATTGATTTTTAATTTCACAAAAGCACAACCGATAGTGATCCACATACCTTCAGCAATTATTGTTCAATCAGGAGGCTAATGACATAAAACACAGGCCCAAATGAGCTCACTTTAGGGAAAGCCATTGAACACAGGCGCACACACACACACACACTTTAATGACACGCACTCAAGCATCTGTGGTGATGAAAGCAAACAACATTGGTTCCCAGCAATCCAGGTTTTGAAGACTGTCGTTATGTTCACATTGGCTCATTACACAACACATTGCTTTGGTTGTATACAGAGACACAATAAGAGCAAGAGATGTTCCACTCATATAAAAATTAATGGGCGAAGTCATAATGCTCAATAAGTAGGCTATTGTCCCACAGTTACTAGCCAATCACATTTTTTATAGAGAAATTGGACCTTTATTTACTTTTGGATGTGCAATGTATATAATAATTATATATACATATGTCATTTTATTATTGTTTTGTTTTGATTTCGATTTTTTTCTTTCTAAATTTGAACTATATTCCGGATTTGGTGGATTGAACAGTTTTGTCTTTTCTCATTTAAATATATAGAAGGCATACAAATGCCTAGGAGGTTTTCTATAATGGCTGCCGAGTGGATTAATGTGTATATTGGCACATAGTTGATTGTAGCTCATACAGAAATTAACAGCAGTGTTGCAGCGATGATAAATCATAAAGACATGATGATATACAAACCTTGAGATGTCAGATTGCCTGAAAAGCACCATCAGCCAAATGGTCAGCTGGAAATGAAACAAGACAACTGACAATCACTCTATGGATTCCACTGGCAGTTATGACTATTATATGTGACGGATAATCGTAAAAAATGCCAATATGTTACTTGGTTTGAGATTTATCATTTTTGCAACAGAATGACAGGCGTTAATAAACACGCCACAGCGATCTCAACTTCGGTTGTCCATTATTCTACATTATTAATTAAACTGCGTGAAAATACAATATATACAATATATCTGTATTTTAATTAAAATTTCATCACAATGTTCAGTTTAGGCTGAGAGAAGTAAAACGGTATGAAGAAACCACATTCAGTCATTAACCTGTGCACCTGAAATTGTATTAATCATTTATTCATATCATTTTGGTTATTTATTTGTTAATTCATGGTAAAATATGCCAAAAAGTAAACAACCTAATACCCTGAGTGATTTCAAAAATACCCAAGGAGTGCTGGCTTGATGCTGAAGTGTCAGATCCTTGGCACTTGCCACTCATTGATTTCAATTCCAGATTTTGTAGCTGCGTTAAAAGAAAATCCAGGAGATGACAGGAACAGATGTTTTTACAGTTTTTGTGACGCTGTATAGACAAAGATGGATTACAGTTCTGTGAGGCTTTGAGGATTGTGCCCATCATGATGCAAGACAACATGAAATCCTATAAATATAATGTATGTGCATAAAAAGACACACATTAAACATTACGTATGAAGCATTATACCTTGCATCGAGGTTACAATATATACAGTATACCACACTCACAAGCAAAAAAATTAGCATACTGTGTGCTTAAGAGAGAGAGAGAGAGAGATTACAAGTATACAACATCAAAGCTGTCATAAGATGTTCAGAAGTGCTTTGTTTATTTCACACTGTGCCAACTTCATTTACTTCACATTGTGCCAATCTAAGCTTGAGGCCCCTAGCAGTCATATCCCCCGGGGCAATGGCCCCTACTGGCTCAGACCATAATCCATCTTTGTGTAAAGCTTTTTTTTTTTTTTTTTTTAATTAATAATTTTGTCATAGAAATCTATTGAACAAAACTGTCACAAACTTTTACAGCAGGCAGATAATTCTTTTTTTATGTCATACCAACTTTAGAAACAAAGAAATAAAAACAATAATTTTTGTATCTTTCTGGATCAAAGATGAACACATAAGAAGGCAGGAAGGTGAGGGAGAGGGAAGGAGAACTGCTTTAGCCCTTATTGGTAGTCTGAGTGCTCATAATGAGATGCCAACAGCTCTCAGCAAAGTTTGGAGTCATCTCCATCATTAAGGAGCCCACATGGACTTTTGACTTTAAGCATAGGTAAAATTTCCTTGAGGGAAAGAAAAGAGGGATTATGTAAGCTTTGAGGGGATTGGAGCACGTACATCCCAGTTCCTCTGCCTTGTTTCATCTTTTGATTCAGTTAATTCTTTGTAGGGTAAAGGAGGAGGTGAAAGCGCTGATTGCCGGCTGAATATATTCTTTCTCTTTCATTTGTGCTCTTCCGCTTCGTCCTTCACTTTTCTCTTCCCTCAGCCCTTTTCTCTGTCTTTCATTTGCACTTTCTCTCTCATCTCTCTTTTACTCTTTCCCCTGTTTTTGTTGCTCCTGACACCCACGAGTAGTTTTCACTGTTTGCTCTTCTCTGCACCCTGCTTTCCATCACAGTGGGGCATAAGATACTGATGCTGACAGGAAGACTCCAGAGTCACATCCGAGTTAGCTGGCAGCTCATTTTCCCAAGCTTATTCCAAACACACTGCTGTGTACAAATAGGCAGTGTTGACCCCACTCTGTGCCACGTACAGTAAGTGTCCATGCTTACTAAACCTACTCAGAAATTATTCAACACAACGGAAGCACAAACAACCACTTGCTTCTATTTCAGAAGCGATGGTATTGTGTACAGGTTTGAACAGAATTTTTTTTTAATAATTTCTGAATCTGATTTGAGAAAAAATAATTACTTTTGAATTGTATATATATTTATTATACGTGCCAATACTATTTTAAAGAAACACACATGTATTTATTTATTCACTTACTTCTTTTTTTGTTTTTGGACATCTCCATTTTTCATGTAGTAAAAATATCATAAATTGTGTTTGTTGTCCAGGCCTGTGTGCAGTAATTAGTTCTTGTTGCACAATGCGTTCAGCTGGATTTTGTATGCTTTCAAAATGACATTACTGTATGTTGTTAAATTATAAGAGACAGTTTTTGGTCAATAAAAACAGTATTTAAACCTTGTGTTAATCCCCACATCATTAAAACTCATTGTAATCTTAAGAGAGTTAGTTATGACGAGTCATAAAAGATGTAGTAAGTGCAGTATGCTGCACAGCTAAATTATTAATAGGGTATTTTTGCCCTTGCAGCAATGCAGGCAAACATTGACTATTTACATAGCTGAGGCAGCTTCAGGTGATGTACTGGAACACATAATTGTAACGTTATTATCATAAGAACATGCTAGAAATTACGTTCCAATTGCACAAATGTTCAAAGCTCAGCCTTGGGTGCTATTCCGATCTAAAAGCAGATTTGTGTTCCATGACAAGGAGAATGTTCTAGAAATGTGTCGGCGATGACAGGCACCGCAAAGTAATAATCTGCCGGACCTTGAGGACGGAACAGATTTATAAGGGATGGGAAAAATGACTTCGGTTCGGCCCGCGAATAGCAAAGCTGCTTCGAAACATGAATTTAATTGAAGAAGCATCAGCCGCACAATGATATCAGATAATTAAATCAAGAAACAATTGTGCTTTATGTCGTCTTAAAATCTCTGACTTAACACGTGAAATCTGAAACCGCCACTCTGGGAGACACAAAGCCTCCCAAAAAAAGAAAAAAAATCGTTTTAATTCCCAGGGATAACTTAGCATCAGAGGAATCGAAGAGCTCGTTGTCATGGAGGGCAAGATTAGCAATTATTCCTTATTCTGAGAGCTCTTCAACATCGCCGGCTATGTATAACAAAGGCCCTCAAAGTTTGCACTTTGCCTCTGAATAGGTATAAAATCTTTTTTTTCCCTTGCTATTAAATTGAAATCCAGCTCCCCTGACATAACAGATATGGCATCTGAAAACTTAATAAGTCATTTTCACAGCTCATCAGCCATTCCCCTTCCAGAATCTTCGTCCTAGAGCCGTGGACATCGCGAGCCTCAGAGGCCAGGAGGATAATGTACTTTCTGTCAAATCGTGACACTTGATTGACATGCGGAGACAGGTATTAGGGCTCATTTTCCACCCATACATCCCTGAGTTAATATCTCTAGATGGCTGTGAGGGAAAAAAGGATGAAAATAGATTTGTTTGGATGAGTGTTTACTTCCCTGGATGCTTTAAACAACACCCTATCAAAGCCGAACCTGTAAGCGAACGATACGTTTGATGGTATGAAGTGGAATATCTGACCTCAATCTTAGCGACAGTCACACTTCTTTATGAATACAAGTCTTTGTAAATAATCTCAGATACTCGTAGAGCCACGGTTGTATTTGCTAGCGCTAATGTACATCCTTGGGTTCTTTGTTTTTGCTACGAAAACAAGCTCTTTAAGAGCTCTCTTCATGTTTATATAGTTTCGTGTGGTTCCATGTGCAGTTACATAAAACGATCAGATGTTTGATTTGGGAGCTGATAGCAATCTCTTTCTGCATTCATTTTGCTCTCCACTCTGCCTGCGCTTGTGAAAAAGGCAAAGGCTGTGAAGAAAACACACCATTCTTTCCCATGATGCACTGCAGTCACACACAGCTGTAAACTGTGTGACAACACGGATCACGTGTTAAAAACAGACATGCTCGATCACTCACTAGTGCAGTGATCACCATCTTCACCCTTTAAGAGGATGGTTCGCCCAAACATGAACATTTTGCCATCATTTACTACCCTCAAGTCACTGCAAAACCAATATTTGGACCCTAGTGTTTTTAAAAATATGTATTTTTTTGTCTTCAGCAGAACAAAGCAAGTCTTACAGGTTTGGAACGGCATGAATGATGACAGCATTTTTGGTTGAACTATTCCTTTAACATCAACTCATCACCATTGCTGTCGCTGTCATTGCAGGAATCCGGACCTCTGAATTTATGACGATGTTGATAGACTGCAGATATGCACCTTTGAGCAAGTACAATTGGATATATTATGTGAAGAGAGAGCAGGAGAGAGGAATTTGTGGCATGTGAAGCTACATAAACAGTATAAAAGATGCTTTTCAACCAGCATTGATCCACAAAACAGTGAAGGACATTTGAAATCAGACCGGCGTGAGATTGATATTTAGATTCAAAGGCTATACCACCGTACCAATATTTCAAAAATGCTCTGCTATCTCATTTTATTCTGACCATCATAGCAAAAATCTTTCAGATTTAAAATCGATTTGCTGTCTGTTTTCAGGCCTATTTAGAATAAAATAGAAGTGTGAAATCTGAAGAATTTTTATTAGCTACACACAGATATGCACCTATAACCAAGTGCATTTATGACCTTGTACCATTAGAATAAAATGTTACATTTTATTATAAATTAAGTAATGCCCTTTACCTGCCAGTAAGGTGATCAACACGTTATTATGACTTACAAAAAAAAAAAAAAAGATACTGACTACTAAACAGCTATCTATATCTGTATATATAAATGTGATGGCATATAACATTCAGGAAGAGACTCATTTATAATCACCCTCCCTTGTGTCTTTATTACAGACCGCTGGAGGCAAGGTTTCAACAATCCGACAGATATGAGAGACTTCACAGATTTATCTATTCATACGGTATACTCTCATTCCTAGCCCACCTATTAACGCTCCATTAGTTTCTTGCCCTGGAAACTCTGAAGAACATGTCTATAGCATAACAAATGAAAATAGTAAATAATATGCAGCGCTTCTGGCAAATATGATAATTCAGGCTTGGCAGAAACTGTGTCCTGTTGGAAAGTAGCCACTGTTTTTCAGGTTGTGAATGGTGCAGAAGCTGATAAGGTTTTAAAAAGGAAGGAGAGAAGGTATTTAGCAGGTAATTAATCCAGAAAAGCCTGGTAAGTTTGAGCTCAGTTGAAAAAAGTATGGGTCAACGACACAATGCTCAGTTTTTGTAAAAAAAAAGCTATTCATACACAAACTGAACTGAATAACCTCCATGATGGACAATTTATAAAGTAAAGGGTGATACAGAAAATCAGGCAGACCCTCGTTAATATATGTAATTGTCAATGAAATTTTATGAAACATCACATAATAAATATTTTATGACATGGTAAGACTAGTTGAAATTGTAAATTGCCATGTGATTTGACTCTGCAAAACAAATAATAAATATTATAAACTTAAATGCTTTTTTATTAAAAAATGCTGACCATGGCCGCAATTATTTGACCAAAAATGCAGTAAATATAGTTAAATATTGAAATGTTATTACAATGTATAATGACAGTTTTTTTGATTTGTATCTAAAATACATATTAGATACAGGCAAACCATGAAGCTTTTTCAGGTGTCTTTGCTGAATAGAATGGAAAGTATAAAAGAACAGCATTTATTTGCAATGGAAATCTTTTGTAACATTAACATTCTAGTATTCTAGATAAATTAAAAACAAAATTACTAAATGGTTTACTACATTTTTACATGAAAAAAGATAGGGTCAAGTTTACAAAAGCAATGGTAACACGAAAGCGTGAATTAGTATGAAATGGGTTTTAAAAATAATCTTTCATTCACAAACACTGTCTTACACGTCATTATCCCATCTTCCAGCTCTCTCTTGCTCCATTAGGTCATATAGTAGGCCACAAGTAGCCATACACACAGCACTGAAGCTGTACATAACAATGCTCCATCTGTGCATGTATTGGTAGTTTAGAGAGTCCTGCTGCTCTAGTCATGGTGGGGCTGTTGAGGAAGTGGACTGCATAAACAGAGCTCTTCCTGCCAGCTGACCCAGCAGGTAGAAATCGCTAAGGTACATTCTCCCATTCAGTGGTCTACATCCATCTCTCAACCCCAGGGTTCCTATCTTGCGCTCTTACTCCGACTCAAACCCCAGCTAATGCTCTGAGCTCCGAATTTTCATTCTCATTTTCCAGCTTATTTGTCGTGTCAATTTATGAGGGATGTTGGCGAATGGAGCCTGTCATTTCCTTTGGCTCATGCGAGCGCAGTTGTAAAACTGTGCCAATATTCAAGTTCCGCTCATGGTTGTCCAAATCCGACTGCTCTTTGCTGACATTTTTCGAAAGAAAATCAATTTCTGAGCATTACCAAATTCAAAAATTAGCATTCTCTCGACCTCTTTCGCTCTCTCCCTTTTTCTCTGCCATTTTGATTATGTCAGGACACTGAGATCCACTGTTGCTCGTTCTATCTGGACTCTGATGTGCATGTTTGCAGGTAGAAAAGCGGACGGCTGTCAGCAAAGCTTGATTGTTATTTCAGGCACAAGTCCCGGCTCTCACTCAAGCGCATCAATGTATTTTATTTTTCCACAGACCCAACTCTGCCAAGAAGTTCCTGCTTAGAGCGTTGCAGAATCTTGCACTTTCCTCCTTTCATCTCTAACTCATCTCACAAAAAAGCATCAGACAGTCATAAACAGGATACTTTATATCCCACATGGAGCGAAATCCCCAGGTGAATGTAAACACACCTAAATTTGGGGTTTAGAATGACAAAGAACATGTTTGCATCGGGCTAGATGTGGATGGTTTGTTTGCTTGATAAGATATCTGGATCCAGCAAGGCAAACTTAATATTAGTTGTGAGAGCGTATTGAAGTTCTCCTTGCCTCAGGTGATTAGTGATCTCATTATAGTGTTGGAGAAGATAATCATTAACCTTTGCATGCGCTGCAACCCTTTCCCAACCTGACTATCCCATTGTAGCTATGCAATAATCACCTCCTTTAATTAGCCCATAGTAGCACCTTTCCCAGAAGAGCAGTGAGTCATTTAAGAAAATCACCCACATGAATCAATTATCGGCCACTACAAGCCCAGTGGACAATGAACTGTTTGCACAAATGAAGTATATTGTTTGTGCAATAAAACAGTTACAGGAGCCCAATATTGTGTTTGTGTCTGAGAGGCTTTTGTAATTACTGGAAGCTTAAACTCAGGTAGAAAATAACTGTGTGTAATCTTGAGGAATGCCGTCCTACTTTCTTGAGAATTCAGATGAATTAATATCTCCTTGATACTAAACACAACAAACACTGCAGGTGGAATCATCATCGTTGGGGGGGTCTGAAGTCTGGTGTTATATTAGTTACTGCAATACACAAAGAACAAGTTGTCACTCAGTGAATATGTGAATGTTGTTATCATTCTGTAAAATATTGCCAGATATACAGGACATTTGATTCATTTTATGATATTGTTCAAAACTTTGGTGTCAGAAAGAGCTTTTGAAAGTTTATAATATAAGTAATATAAACTATAATTTATTTATTTTACATAAACTTACAAGCAATGATGCAACCTGTTTGAACATTTATGGATTAAAACATGGTGCTGGCAACACCAACAGTATTGTGTACCTTGAAAGCTATGTTATGAATTAAATTGAACAATCTGCCAAATTCACACACAATCCCCTAACAGGAAATTTTGTGAATTTTTTTATTTTCAAAAAAACAGACACAATTTTAGTATGCTTTTTTAAGCCTTTTGAATTACGGAAACATTGGCAGTGTCCACCTTCAAACTGTAATACCTCTGTCATACCTATGTCATTAAACAAATGTTTAATCCCCATAAACCACAAATACCAACACATACACACACACAAACACACACACATATATCTGTGATTACCCCATGGTACTTGAATGTCCGAAATGTCTTTTAATTTTTTTTTTTTTAAATAACTGGGTTTAAATTTAAAGGTTAAAGATCTGTAGCTTTACTAAGGAATTACATTACTTAAAAATAAAATAAAATAATACAAAATAAAATAAACACTTGCCTTGAACCATGTGGTGGATTTTTCTATGGATCACATAGCAAGGTTTGCTGTTATAATTATATAATAAATAAAAAGAAAACAGAATAGAATAGATAGAATAGAACAGAAAAAAGAATAGAGTAATATATTGTGTTAGAGGCCTTTTTTGTTTTTGTTAATTATAGTATAAATGAAAGGAGTATGAATAAATATAATAGAAAAAGAAGAAAAGCTATAAATATAAACTTTCTTTCTACTTATTCCTTTACCTTTTCAGCTTGTATTTATTTTACAGTACCTAAGGCTGGTATTAGGAGCACTTCCTCTCTCTGTGTGCCTCTTTAAGATGAATCACTTTATGTCTTTAAAACCCTTTGTTTGTTTGTTTGTTTATTGATTTTTTTATTTTTTTTTCAACTTTTCAACAACTGTCTGTGATTTTGTTCACCACTGGCCTGTCCTTAGTTACATAAGATAGTAAGCTGAATGGGAATTCTCTCGCTCTTTCCTTTCAGTTCTCTCTCTCTCTCTCTCTCTCTCTCTCTCTCTGTGTGTGTGTGTGTGTGTGTGTGAGTGTGTGTGTGTGTGTGTGTGTGTGTGTGTGTGTGTGTGTGTGTGTGTGTGTGTGTGGAGAGTTTGGTGTTAAAGTGAACAGCATGGGACTGGCATGCGTTGGAGTCTCTGTATCTGACCGTAGATTGATTCTGACACATTCTTTACCAACTATCTCACTGTGATAGAAACCAATGAATAAAAATCAGAAGCTATTTGTTGGCTGGTGAAGAGCCGTATGTGAAAGGGAGGGTCTCCTTTAATCCATGTAATAGGTTATTGACTTTGACCCTTTGAGAGCTGGGTATGAGCTATTAGGTCGGATTTAACTTACATTACCGTTTAGCCTGTGGGATTATCAAACTTCTCTTTATTTCTGTTCTCGCTTACTGTGCTTCATCCCCAGAAAGCTGTAAAGAGATGTCGCTGAATGTACTTTCAAAGATGCTGTTTCACACTTGGGCTACATTTGCAGCTTGCAATAGATGAGAGAGCCAAGAAAGTTCATGGGGTTGTGTGCTAAAAGACCCTTCTTTTGGGTGTCTGTACGCCTTTGAATGCCACATTAAATGGCATATTTGAGCAGCTTTTAAGTGCTGCGGTTCATTAAAGGCACATCAAGCATTTCCCTATCCGAGCACAAAATCAACCAATTCATACAGAACTGACATAATCCCTGATCATATTTCTCACTCTGTTCAAGCTGACAAAAAGATTATTAGAAAGCATTGGATTTAAAAAGTAATGAAGACAGATGCCTGATGATAATATGTTCTGGTATGAGATTAAGTCATGTTTGGAAAATCTGATTTTAAACCTCTAACAACTTTTATAGTGGCAGAACACAGATAAACAATTTTGAGCATATTTACATTTAACTTGGTTAGAATTAACCTATTTTGGATTGTGACATTTTTTTATATGTTTCAGTTAATTATTTAAATTAATAATGTATTAATATATATAATGAATTAAAAATCTTTTTTTTTTTTTTTTTTTTATTGGTGCAATTAACATTTACTTTCCCCCCCTGTTATGTGGAACAAATTGCAAGAAAAAAAGTTACACTTGGCATAAAAACTTTTCTTAATGTTAATGTTAATTATTTTACTGACAAAATCAAGCCATGCCTGTAACCAGTTTCTAAGTTGCCAACTAATATATTGGATTCCAGTAAAACATACCACAGATTTTTCATAGAATGACCAGACAGGGCCAAAAAAGTGAATCACAATAGGTTTGCTCTAAAAACAACATAATCCAACAATTTCTCAGTGACTCATTGTCTGTGACTGCTAAGTTTGTGTATAGCTTGCTGCCTCAGGTAAAAGAAAGACTTAATCATTAAACTAGAGCAAAGCTGTGTGAATTGTTCTACAGCTCATTCTCTCGCTCTGAGAAGCAGGAGCTATGGAAGCTTTGTCGACGCTTGAAAATGCATGTTTGGAAATTCATCTTTGGGCAGCCATTACACAATCATTATCGAGTTTTGAGCGCATTAAAGATCGTCTTGATTGCCAAGTCAAAATCCCATGTCAAAGTTTGTTTTAATTACACTAACAGGTGTTGCTAAGCAAGAGACAGATAACGAAATCATCATCCGCATTTGCAATACAATGAACGCAAAGCAACAGACTTGGCTGTCATTTAAAATGACTTTGCATAATTATGCATCTATTGAATAACTTTGCATAATAATTTACGTGTTAATGCTCCCCATGAGAATCTAAAGCACGGATCATAAACCTGAAAAACCGAGTGGGTTTGCGTGTAATTGCTGTCCATTCTCTTTAACCTGCGACAGTGACAGGTCAAATGTATTCAGACTGTAAAAGACACCCATTCCCGATATAAAACCACTCTCAATTTGTATAGAAAAAAACTATACCATAAACCATATCATTAAATAAAACAGTGAAAAAGGGTCTTGTAACTACATGCATCTGATAATTTGACACACACATGCAGCATTTGTCGTATTCATGTACATTCAGACGTAATTGACCTGATTGGATGTACTAGGCTGAGAATTAGCAGAAATATCTTAAGGGGTCAGAAATCCTTTGGTTGGAACTCTGGGGAAATGAAGTGTAGAGGGGTCTGGTGCAGGAACTGGCCTCCTGGAAATACCCACACTTTCCCAGACACGTGCTGTAGAAATTCACACGGGTTCACCAAGTAATCCATTTATTTAAGATTACTTGTAACAAATTTGCCAACAATCAGATACGAGCATTCAGGCTTACAAACTATAACTCACCTAAAAGTGTAAATATCATTGTTTTCACCTGCAATAATACGCAATGGTTTAAAAAAGATATTAATATTTCGATTTTGAAAATATTATTTGCCTAAAAATAAAAACAGAGTGTCTATTTACACTAACTCCGCCCACCTACGTGTGACTGGGATAGTAATCATTACAAAAAATGGTCGTTTGACATCAGCTCCAGTGGCAGTGCTTTAAAATAGGCTAAATCAAATACAAAAAAAAAAAAAAGTGGAAGCCTGTTTCCACCTTCAAGAGAAATCAGAATCACTTTGCCACAATGTTGCTTTATATTCTATTGTTTACTTTATATAACATTTACCTGATTTATTTTTTACTCTCGTGCAGGAATATGCTTCCGCGCTGATCTGTGGCAAATACCAGTAGAAAAAAAATCGGAATTGGATGACAATGTAAATGCTGCCGGTGAAACAAAAGCAGCAAGCTCCGTTCATTGTGCTGGATCTAATTAGCGAAACGTTCAGTAGCAAACATATTTTCTCCTATTCACAAATGCGGCACAGCAGCGAGTCAGAGCTGACCCTGTGGTCAGTAGGTCTGCACTTCTCTCGTCCAGTTTCTGGCAGACCCAAGGGGACCCGTGGGCTGAAGCGAGGTGTTCCAACCCCCTTCTGCCATGTCAATTCCAGCCTCTAGCCCTGACCGACCAGTCAGAGCCCCGTGTTTGTCCGGGTGCCAACTTCTGAAGGTAAACAACATGCACAAGGGCGCAGAGGTCAGGCTGCCGGACCGTCTGGACAGAGGCGGCTTTTCCCCTAAAGACAGATCCTGTCAGGGGCTGAGGCTGGCCTGTCTGTAGCCCACAGAGCTTCGAAACCCGCCTGTCACTGCGGCTGACATCACGTCAAGCGCTGGGCCTGCGGTTGTCATGGCGTAGTGCTGTTTCCTGTCTCAGACGCGCATCTTAGAATTCCATAGCCGTATACTGGTGTGTGTGAGGCTGGAGGATCTCGCTGCAATTTAAAGGCGTGCTGTCAGTGAACACTGGCGTAAATGCTGAGCAGGCCGAGGCTTGAATACTGAGCCTGCCAACATGACAATATGTGTATAAACAACGACAAGAGGGTGTAAATTAATAAATGAGACCTCACCTGCTGGAAAATCCAGATTAAGCTATTAGCTGTCTTTCTGGAACATGGAAGCTGCTTTCTAGCAGGTCTAAACTGGTTATTAGTTGACAACAGGAAGGCCACCAGCTGGTCAAACCAGCTATAAGTGCTCAAGCTGGTTTTTTAAAAACGTGATGGATGATTGATCAGCAACTGACCAGTTACAAATCAGCCACACCATTATTCAAAGCACCGCTACCAGTTTAATCCGAAGGGGGATCTGAATTGAAAATGTAAATGTTTCAGACGTTTGCATGTAGTCTTATCTGCTACATGATAAGTAGCCCCTTTCTCGGTTATAACTGATAGTGGAAGGAAAAAGAGGAAATGAGAAAGCTTTGTATTCCCAGTCAAGGTTACAATGGAATGCATTTGTATAATGTGAAGCAGATCTAACTGTAGTAAAGGGAAAAAAATGAAAAGAAACTGTTCTGTAAATACCGGTTTTATCAACAACAAAAAATAGACAAATGCAAGATTATTTCATGCAAAGCAGTATGATTTTAATACATGGTGACCACACTTGTTTACTTTGTACATGCTAAATTCCTCATCCAATCATTTACAGTTATTTTTTACAGTCACATTTCTTAGTTTACACCACATTTCTTGCATTTTTTTCAATGCAATTTCTAAAATGAGCATGTCTGTGATTTTGATTTTTGATGCCATGTGGCATAATTGGGATTTTGGCATAATTTATCAAAATGCCACGACCCCCGGGCATAAACATGGGCGAACTATGTTTTGCATTTATTGTAGGTATAAATGAGTCATTTCTGGTTTTAAAGGGGTCATATGATAGCCATTTTCCATTTTCATTTGATATGATACTTTAGAGTCTTAATGAAAATACTTTTTAACATAGTATTGTTATAATTTCTTATTGGTAGTTTAAAAACACCGTTTTCCCTTTTAAAAATAGCTCTTTTCAAATAATTTTCCTTAAGCTCTGCTCTGCTTTCGAGTTTTTTTTTCAGTTCGTTTGTGAGTAAAATAATCTTTTACATGAACAAACAGAAAATGGCTCTCATCTCATCGCATCTGCTTGTTGGATAAAGTGTTTTAGAATTTTTGTCTGTTTTACTAAAGAAGAACAAAAAATGAAAAGATAGCTCCTGGTAGCTTGGTAGCTTCTTCGAAAGCGTTTTAAGTAAAACAACTCTATATTTAAAAAAGCACAAGAACAGGAAGCGATGTGACGGAAGTCTGTTGCACATAGAAATACACCACTATGTGCAATAACCAGGCAACATTTTGACATGACGCTATAGGATTCGATTCAATGCATACATGACTGGATGAGATAATAAACTCTTGTGAGTGAAAAGCTCTTCTATGGTCACAGTTCTTCATTCACAGAGTATCAAGAATTGGATTTTTCGTGCTGGAGGTCACACTCGAGCACTGTGTTACTGTCAACTCTGTGGAAATATGTGTGCAGTGCACTGAGTCATAGTATAATTCACCCTCTTTGACTCTCACCCCTATGTGACTCCTCTTAGCCATCAATTAAACCGCCACCAACGCGCAGAGCTCTTCAAAGTGCTGCAGAGAGACATTTGGACCAGCCGTGTAACTTGACATGACACCTGACGCAGACGCCAGATACTCTCCAGCGCTCGTACACGCGCTTTTGCGGGCTACGTCTCAATCAAACCAGGCGGAACTGAGAGCGTTTTCGTCTGAAAGGAGATGCTGGGAATCTAAGGAGCCTGCCAGGTTCTCAAAGGTTTGGGGAGAAGTCTGAGGTCTTAAGCTGATTAGAATGCTTGTGAATCAGCTTAAAACAGAAGGAGAACAAGACAAGCACTCAGGCCCGACCTCTGCTGCTCCCTCTAGCTCTGCCTTTGTCTTGAAAAGCTCCGACATGGCGAGGCACATGTTTGTGCAAGAGCTCATGGGCTCAAGCAAGCAGCTGGGTCACAATTGATAACTTATTAAAAAAAAAAAAAGACTCCAAACAAGGTGAAGACATAAAAAGGGAGGGTATTCTCATTTCGTTATTAAAGCAGTACAAGGGGGCGGATGTTTCCACGTAACCATGGAGGACAGAATCCCAGTGGAAAATATTTAGTTTTAGCTTTCGTTTATCTGGAAATTTCACAGATATTTTGCACATATCAACATCAGCTGTGTATGAGACGTTTCTAAAAAAAAAAATCATAAGGAGAATAAGATTATCTGGGGAAAAATGTTGTAGTTCATATAGAAGTTAATATAATTAATATAATAGTCTTGATAAACATTAGCAAGGTTTGGGATGTTTTGTGCCATTTTTAATAGCGTGCCAGCAGTTCATCTGTTTTGAAAGTAGTGTAGTTTTTCTGTTACAGGCGCTTTTTTCAACGAGTCGCAATAGTCCAAGCAAATGCTTTATTGCAGTTTTTAATGTCTGAGTTGAGGGAATAATAACATTTAATGCTGGAAAGTCTGCTTTGTTCATTTTGGTGAACTAATTAGTGAACTAAACAGTCTGAAACATTAATTCTAGCAACTCCTAAAAGGTCCCCTCTCTCTTTTGTAGACAGTCCAGTTTATTCGAATAAATAATCAGTGATTATGCATGAATTAAAAATAAAGAAAAATGTTTTAGCTACTTTTTTGTAGCTCGTTTAGTAAAAGTGACAGTTCACTCAAAAATGACGATTCTGTCATTATTACTCACCCTCTTGTCATTCATTCATCTTCAGAACACAAATTAGATATGATACAAATAGATATATACAAATATAGACAACAAGGTTCTTCACGCGACCAAGGATGAGAAACATAGCGAGAACATTGTTACAATAATCCATGCAGAGGAGACAAATTGTTGACTAAAGTTATTTTTGTTTTCTTCATGCACAAATAGTATGCTTGTATCTCCAGAAAATTACAGCTGAACTACTGATGTCACGTGGACTATTTTAACAATCTCCTGCTATGTTTCTGAGCTTTAAACATATTATGAACCATATGGGAGGGACAGAGAGAAATATCTTAATTTGTTTTCTGAAGATTTCTTACAGGTTTGGAGCGACATAAGGTTGAGTAATTAATGAGAGAATTTTCATTTTAGGGTTACTTTTTCAAAACAACACTAGTTTGACTGTTCTACATCAGATTATGAGTAGCTTGTAGTTGGCAAGCTGCAAAAGTGGCAAGCCACTTCCCCAACACTTGCTGTGTTCTAGAAGAGACACATGAGAGAGTACTTCGTTTTTTTCTTAAGAAACATCTCAGCAACGTCTCCCAAAAAACTCTGCTCGTTGCATCAAAGATGTTGTGTTGCCATGCTGGAGTACATTTTAATATTACAAGCACAAAAAGTCTCCACACACTGATTTAGGTGATTAGCTTGAACTATTCGGCCGCTTTAATTCATCCTCTGTGTTTTTCACTGTGTGTTTTTATAGCCGACAACATCACGACTGTCACCAGAGACCGGCTCCGACTCCATCCCGCCCATCTGCAGGTCACATTTGCGGTGGCACTCTGGGAGCTGGAGCTGAGCTGAGCAGCTCTCTCCAGAACTGAAGCATTGCTGCTTTCCTGTAGGTGGTGGACCACTTGGCAGAGGATGAGAAGTGGGTTTATTTCGCCTGCAGAGGGGGATAATTAAAATGCAAGCAAGCTGCGCCTGTTTCTCTTCTTAATTTAACCATAACGCTAGATACTAAATAATAACCCAGCTTTAAAGGAGGATACGTGTAACGTATTCATGGCAGGTTAATTAAATGTGCTTGTGGCTTGTTTTATGGCCTCTGGAGGTTTCTTGAACTTTGGCCGAACCTGATAAATTCAAAGTTTGGTACTTTGAGTGTAAGATATCAGGTGAGCTGTATTTGGGCTGTTGACATGTTTGTGCTTAAGAGTGACTCACAGAAACTACGAACAGGAGGTGACAAAAATTGCTTTGATGATTGCTTTAGCAAAGGCAACAGCTGTTATGTGGCTTATTTTCCTGTTGTCTTTGAGCTCCTGAACTTCAGCGTGTGAGCTGGTTTTGTTTGAGAGAACAATCAGAGGCATTTACAGTTGGTTGGGTGACATCTTGTATCTGTCGCCAATAGGGATGCAACCATATTGTCTGTCTGTCTGATACCAATGAGCTAACAAGCATATTTTTCCTACGATAATAAGTAGCTGTTGTTAATATTCTATACTACTTTGTAGGAAAAATAAAGCTGTAAAAGATAACATATTGTTTTAAATGCCATTTTATATTTGCAGATGATCAAAATAGTAATGTAATCCACGTTTGAACAACAAAAATGAACACAATTAAATATCTAATATTAGCGGATACTAAAAACAAAACAAAAAAATAAAAATAATCTCTTGTTACTAATTTGGTATTTTGGGGATCAGAAATGTGTTTTAAAGAATGTGATATGTCATGACATATTTCTTATTAGTTTTTTTATTATTAATTCAATCGTTATTTTATTTAATTTAAATTTTTTGTGGAAACTGTAATATTTTTAATTTCCTTGGATCTCTTGTACGTATAGTTACTGTTATTTTTGCTCAAATAAAACTAATCTTCTCTGACATAATTTTCTTCATATCTTAGTGCACCAAACTTTTGAACTGTAGCGAATATTGAACTTCTCTGGTCTTGAACCCTCTCCGGAGGTCCTATCCATCTCCGATGCATCCCAGCAGTAAAAACGTGCGAAGCACCCAAGTGTAAACACTCCCAGCGATGTTTTAAGACAACTTAAGGTCAAACAGTTGTTAACAACAACAAAACACAAGAACGGCTTAAAAGAAACGGCACGTTGTAAATATAGACATCAAAGTCCTCTGCTGTGTGCGTTGGTCTTTCAGCTAAATTTAATGATTAGCATATTTGAACATACCCAAGTAGCCCCTTTGTACTTCCCACGTAAATTCAGACATGCAGTTGAAAGAAAGGAATGAGGGAAAAAAAGAAAATAGCCATTACATTTTTGAGTGACATCCATGTGCAGAGACCCTGAATATCTGCCAAGAGACTTAAAGAAGAGCCATTCAGTGTGGGATTTAGAAAAGAGCAACATAAAGTAGAAACATGTCCAGAGGTGCTGTGCTGTTTTGCACGTCACCTGTCCAGATTAGCTTTGGGATGAGGCCTCCCCGCTGTGCCAGCTGCACATCCACAGGCTTTAGGGGACTTCCTGGAGTGTCAGTATCGCTGGTGAGGTGAGAGAGAGTGTGAGGGTGTTTTTCTGAGGAGACTGAGGCTGCCGCTTGTGTTTGTTAGTATAAGGCATCTGTTCTGGATGTCAGGAAGAGACGAGCCTCTGGCACCTCATCCAGTCCCCTAGGCCACTATACTGCAGAAGGTCTCCACAGAAAGAAAGACAAGAAAGAAAACATGTGAAGAGGGTTAGAGGCGGGAGGAATTCAGAGGGAGAAACACTGGAATTTTGTATTGATCATTGAAAGATTAGTATGTTTACTCGCCCGCCCTGCCAATATTACACTTCCCCTGGGCCACTGTGAAATAAAAGACTTTAGGGATGTATGCACATAGTCTGGAAATAATAAATAAATAAATAGAACAGGCACAAAGTGTTTGCCACCTTAAAAATAGGGGAAAGTCATTTGAAAAAAAAAGTGTGGCTGATAGTGTGGCCAATTTAAACCCCTGTTTACTAAAGAACTAATGCAACTCAGTAAGGATGCACTGTATACCAGAACCACATTGGTTTTTCAGCTGATATTAGAGAGATTTACATTTATCTGTATTAATTAATAGTGGGTATTTAAGTGCATGTGCACATGCCGTATCGTCCAACCATATTAAAGGCATAATCCACCCAAAATCTTAAACCCATGTCATCATTTACTCACCCAATAGTTTTAACCAAATTGTTTTAGTGACCGATGATATCAGCTAAAGGGCCGTGTTTTATAATAAGTGGCCTGGACTAATTTGTACTCACACCAAAAAATACATACAACACACTTGTTGTATTTATATTGTACTGCAAAACACATTTGCTGCTATTGAGGCAGGATGTGGTTAAAGTTAGGGACAGGTTTGGCGGTATGAGTATGTTTAAGAATAGATTAAGGTGTAAAGGATGAGTCAACAGTAATTACAGACATTAATTACAGATGTAATTAAATGCAGGTGTTTAAAAAAGATTAAAATTTAAAAACATGTATGTACTCAATAAATGCTTAATGTTTAAATTATGTTAAGGCCACCTAATATATAAAAAATAGTATTGTAATGAGACATATGACAGAATACACATTTTTGGCTAAACAATCAAATCTTAAAGTAAATACTAATACTGTACATTATCTTTTTTTTACACATTTATTTAGACTAAATAGTACTGAATCAGCAACTTAATAGTTACTGTCCATAACATAAAATTAATTAGCAGCCAGAACATCGGTGCGTTATTTTATAATTATTTGGGGGTAATCTTCTAATGCACACAAGCATTTAAAATAAATGTATAAATCCATACACGACTGTAGGCACAATTTATACAGAAAGCATGTTTTTGCCGAAAAGACTGATAAAGACTTAAATACTCATTGTACCTCTATCATCATGCATTTAGCATCTGGTTAAGCTGGATTGTGGGTGTTTACGGATTATGATACTTTTTTTGGCCAAAATACCATACACAAAAGTGATGCAACTATTTAGTGAATTCACCCCGGAGTAGCTGGATCTCCGATAACAGATGTTTAAAGTCTTTTCCATTTTCTGTCATTCTGCTGAATGTTGTACCAACTGTGTAACATTCTCCCCAGAGCGGAGCAGTTTCCTCAGTTTTTACGATTACCTTTACTCTTGATTGAGAATAGCTGAAGGGGAGAAGAGCGTATGTGATGTGTTTCTGTTACTCGCCCGGGCCACAGGAAACATGAAAATCTCAGTTTAGCCTGGAAGACACGTTCATGTTTCACACCAGATACTGTTGATCTCCCGTGCAGCAATTTCACTGCTTCCCCTCTTGCAGTTAGCCAGGCCCTAGGGCGCACCGCAACACACACACACACACACACACACACACGCGCACACACACACACACACTGAACCCCTTTCACGTCTATTCAACAATTGTTCTCACTGCACACTGTCAGCTCAACAAACTAAAGACGAGCTGGAATCTCATTTTTGGCTTTTGTTGTCCTCGCTGAATAACAGTGTCAAAACTGTCAATCTCAGTGTTCTCATGAAAACGGTTTAGTTTCAAAAATGGCCACCAGTTTCTGCAATTAATAAGCAACTATGAAAAGGGAAAAAGAAGCCTTTGAATTGCTATATATAAAAATGTTCAGATAAGCGATTATGCTGGCTCTTGATGGAAAGACGAAAAAGGGCAAATATAATTTTGTTTGCAATTTACGCAAGTTCCTCAATTATCAGCGTAGGGAACACAGCGCTAGGTTGGCGGGTAAGCATTGTGAATGAAATTGAAGCTGACTGCTCCAGGTTGGCTCACGGTGTGAGCGAGATTGATTCGCTCACGAGGACGCCTTCCTGGAAATGTTCTCCAAGTTATTTCTAAGGCACACCGTTTTAGCGATCAATGGCAATCCACAAAATTTTCCGTACGCTGCAGTAAGTTTGAAGAAGCCCCGTCGAGCTCTTTCCTGTCATTCCCGCTGTTTCTTCAGTCTGCAACAATGGATGTTACAGACACGTTGTGACAGAGCAAAACACAAACCGTTTCTTTGGCATGAGAGTGGCATCTCCAGTGGTTTTGAGTTCTCGGGCTCGTCGACGGGGTAGGCCGATGACCCGCTAAGAAATGAGATGTGCATGGTATTTTCTGTCAGGTACTGATGCCCGTGGTCACCAGAGACTAATCTCAGGTGTCCTTTACCTTGTCAAATGTCAGAGATAAAATCTGTTGTGGTGTAGAGTTCAAATCTGCAGGGACAAGCGTGCATATAACATGCGCAATCACACGCCGTATCTTTGCCTGTCTTGTTAGTTTGTTGTGATTTATGTGTTGTGGAGCGTTGTGTTTGGACGGTCCCATTTACTTCATAGAGATAACCTCAGTCGTAGCTTTTAAAATATTAACAGTCCCACCGACCAAGTATTTTAATATATTTTACAGTGTCTGTGTGTGTATAAATACATATATAACTTGCGGTTTATTTTTTAAATATATATTGACACATTGCAAATGTTGAAACAATTAACAAAAGCCTTTAAGCGACAAAAAGTGAAAAAAGGTAATCACAATTAAACGTTTAGCACCACTATACACACACACACATATATATATATATATATATATAATGCATTATATATAAAGGTTTAAAGTCAATTGTAACCCAATTTAAAAAACAAAACAATTATGCTAAAATCATTGAATAGCTTTTTGATGTCTTGTAATTACAGTTTGTGTACATAAGTTGATGAGTTGTACATATTTCCAAGTGGCACCTCTTAACATAAATTGTGAAATATTGTTAAGTGGCTGGTGCTTGCATACTAATTATGCTTTAATATACGAATTATAACCATAATAACCAGGATTCAAAAAAAAGTTCTCAGCTGTACAAATCTGCATGTGCTTTTAATAATGTAATATAATGGCAGCGTTTCATATTTAGTATTCTGGCTTGATGACTTGCTCTAATGAGGTGTTTATGATTGGTCAGATATTTATGGTTGAATGTTTACAGCTCAGTGCCCCGGTACCTTTTAAATCATCTTCGTGCACGATATCAAATATCTGACCTCAGCAAATGACATATCAAATTAACTGCACCGTCCACGCGATCTTCGAGGAAATGATACGTTATTATGATGCGTCTCTCACAACTCATATAAACACATAAATCTCTCCCCTCTCACTTCCTACAGTCACGCTGCCCTAACAATCACTCGGTCCAAAAAAAAAGCCGTAGCCTTTGTTGTTTCAGAAGGGAGTAACTACAGGCTCTGATTTCAGCCTGATAGGCACACACTCCCCCTCAGACAATTAATATTTCACCTGATAGGCTAAAGGGACAGGCTTTGAAAACAGATTAGAATGGAGGCAATTTAAACATGCAAAATGAAACCATTTTACCTCAGCGCAAGTGTAAGTCATCTCGGGCCAGCTGTAAAGGCCAGACGGCGAGGCTCATTTCTCAATTATAATAAAAGCGCCTCTTTTTTGCAGCCTACTGTTTGTTCTCTTCCAGCCTCGGCCCTTTGTGAACTCGGCCTGCTCGTATTCATTCCCCAGAAGAATAGCGCTCATGGTGTGCTATTTCATATCAGTGCTCAGGTATACCCGGAGTTGCCACCTTCACTTTAGATACCCTTGTTGTTTGTAAATATGTGAGATATGAGTGATGTGAGCTCTAATGGATTATTACCCTTCAAACAGCCCTTTGACCCGAACCTCCCGTGATTCCACTGCAGCGAAACTCAACCTCGTGGCCAAAATATTCTTGGAAGGACCCCTGGAGAGTCTGACTTTCTGCCCTCCTCGTTGCCAATGAGAACTGGCCTCCGACATTCCTGAGTTTGAGAGTGCAACGTTCCACTGCGGCTGTCGCACCAAAACAAGCTCTGGGACAACCCCGTTTTTGGCAAGTCAAGGTAATTATGACACTGTAATGTTGTGAAAGACAAAATATTTTTTAACAAAGTTTGTTTTTTGGGTTTTTTTGGTAACACTAACAAAGATGTATGCTGCTAAGTGGACAATTTTACGTTTTTTGTTCAAACGTCCTACACTAACGTTTGTTGGTTGGTGTAGGACAATCCTAAGTGCCCAGCAGTGGATGGGGCCTCGAGGGGAAAGACGAATTCTACTCCACTCTTCTTCTGAGGGGGATCTACCGGAACGGAGACTGGTACGTGCACGGAGCGCGTTTGCAATTTCTGATTTCGATGCAATTACCGAATTCCACAAAATATTAAGCAGCACTATTTTAAGCATTGATAAAAAAAGAAATGCTTGCTAAGCACAAAATAATCATATTAGATTGATTTCTAAAGGATCAGATGACTGCAATAATGACTGCTAAAAATTTATCAATCACATGAATAAATATTATAAATAAATAAATAAATTACATTACAAATGTACTGAAATAAAAAACAATATTACAGTTTTTAATGCAGTTTTTAGAGTCTTGGTGAGTGTAGGAGAGGAAAAAAATATATATACATACATATACATATACATATGTAGACATGTATTTAAATGAACATATACAACCATTGGGAGAATTTTTGGCAGCCTTGGTCAATATAATCAAAGAAGGCTCTGAAAATAAAATTGCATTATCAATGATATTTGTTTAAATAAATATTTAAAAATCTTACCTTTCATTGACCTAAAACAACTGAAAATGGGGTCAAATCTTATTATGAAATAAATGCTTTCTCAAATACCCATTGTACACAAGTATTGGCACCCCAAGAAATTCTCATGAGTAAAATATCTCTAAGAAATATTCCCATTCATATTTACAAATTAGAGCACTCCACGGTGATTATGACATGAAATTACCCAGCCGTGGTTTCCTGTTGCACAGAAATATAAATAGGAGAGAAAAGCAAAGCCCACATTCCCTTAATCATCCGTCACAAAGAGAACCAATAAAAATATATTTCTGATGTGCAGCAAAAGATAATTGTGCTTCACAAATTAGTGAAATGGCTTTAAGAAAAAAGTTAGAGCAGGAAAAGAAATTTTCATTTCCACCATCAGGGCAATAATTAAGAATTTCCGGTCGACATAAAATGTTATTAAAATCTGCCTCAAAGAGGACAAGTGTCTTTATCATCCTAATGCAGGGTGAAAAGAAGAGTTTGAGTGGCCAAAGACCACAGCTTGAGAATTGCAGAAAATAGTTGAGTTTCACGTCAGAAAACGTAAAAAAAAAAAAATGGTCAGCTACATCACCACATGTTATTTCTCCACAGGTGTTCTCTAACCACATCAGGCATTATAGGAGAATACCTAGAGCTGTTAAACTGGCAAATAGAGGTTTCAAAAAGCATTGAATAAAAGGATGCTGTCAATTTTGGCCAATGTGTATTTGAGAAAAACATTTATTTCATAATGATTTTTCTTCCCATTTTAAATGTTATTATCCATTGAAAGGTCAAATAAATAAAAGATCAAAAGGATTAACACTGCAGATTAATTTTCACAGCCTTCTTTGATCACATTTACCAAGGGTGCCAATAATTCTGACCACGACAGTATATTCAAATATAAAATTATACTTTTTTTTTCTTGTAATAAATTGTAATATTGTAATACAAATTATTTACCGTTAATGAATGACATTTAAAGGATATTTTCATCCAAATACAAAAACTAAAAGAAAAAACAGAGAAAAAAAAAGAAATATTTAACTGAATTAATTCAGTGGATTACGCAAGCTTATTTAATTAAATGTTACATTACATTTTACTTAAGAGGCGATTCTTAATAAATAATATCCAATTAGTGACCTGTTGTGTGACACCCAGATCTACGTTTAAATCAGACCGTTTCCACGCTAAGTCTTAATCTGTCGTGGTGTGTGGCAGAGGGTTAAACACTTTGGATATTGTAATTAGGGGATTTACATAGAAATGAGGAAAAGGTCATCCAAATGACAGACCCTAAATGAGAGTTTTTTTAGACAGAGGGCGAACGGTTTTGCAAATGTGTCTCAAAGTCAATATTTGAGTCCGCTGATATAGTCCTTCGCCTCTCTGCTTCCATTGTGGGCCTGTCAGACACCGTCGCTTTGTTTATGATGTCTCAATTCAACATCATTTGAAAAGCAATGTGGCACTATAGCAGCCATTTACCTCTGAAAGGAGACGTTTATACGTTACTATTTCGTCTTCGCTTTAACCACTGACTGAAAATTAATCAGCTTCAGCTGTTTCTTTGAATAAACGTTACCTGGACGCTTTTTGCTTACTAATGCAAGTGCTCCCGCGTTAAGGATACTATATAGATCTACACAGAAAATCCATTTCTCCTCAATGAAATCTGAAATATTAATGCTATCCGTCCCCAGAGAGCGCTTTATATGCTCAAAGTGTGAAAATCTTTACTCTGTTCTGAAACAGTCTGGGTTTTCTGCCTTTGTGAGGGATTATTTCTTTATTTATTCTGACTCGCTACATGGCCGCGTCCTGTCGTTCTTGCCAAATTGCTCGAGAAATTTATAAACATTTTCTGAAAGCCTGTGTGCACATTCGAACTGTCAAGTCTCTGAGTATTTCTGGTGCTGAGGCTCTAAAAATACACCCGGGCAGACTGGAGAGACTTCAGCCCCTCGCAGAGCCGACGTCTGCCTTGACTGGAAGCTCCGGAAACCCAAAGAAAGATGTGAACGAGACAGATGACTACCATAGTCCGACCGTGAGTGAGAGGCCTGTACGTGTGTGACGTAACAGTGTAGAGATATCCAACTATCAAGGAGGTGTTTGGAAGGGGCTGTCAGTGCTTGAGTATGCAGACTGAGCCGAAGGGAAAAACATTTCAGAGATGGTGAGTTCTGTGTGTGTGTGTATGTGTGTGTGTGTGTGTGTGCTGTGTTGTATGTGGGTGGTTATTTGTTCGGAGCTGTATGCAATACATATGCAACTGAAAACAAAACCTTAGAGCTGCGGCCTAGTGTGCGCAAATGGAGCAAGTGGGAATGGTGAGTTTGAATCGGACTTTTCTCGCTCGTCATTACTAATTAAAGTAACACAACAGCTAAAAATGTAACAAACAATAGAACAAAAAGGATACGAGTTCATAATGACTTGTGAGTTGATGCAGGTATCGTGAACTTCTGACTTTTCCTCCTGATCATTTCCTGTCTTCTCTTCGCTGTTGTTATAAATAAAAGTGACAGCCGAAAAAGTAAAGATGAGTGTGGCAAGATGAATGCAATGCTTATGTAATTGGAAAACAAAGGAGCCGTGGCCTAGTGGCTTGCACGCGTTTTGAGCTCATATGGGAAATGTGACTTTGAATTGGACTTTTCCACCTTATCGTTTCCTATTTTCCCTTCGAAAAAGTGACAAGTCTAAAAAAAAACATAATACATTTTCTTCTCATCTTTTCATGTCTTCTTTCTCTAAAAAAAGTGGGGGAATGATAGAAGACAGAAGAAGAGGGTGGGAAGATGAATGTAGTATATATATATATATATATATATATATATATATATATATATATATATATATAAAATCAAGAAAATCATCAATAATTACAATAATTACAAAGAAAAGATAAGTAACACATTGAATTAAAGAAGAAACATACACACACATGCACATAAAGGTAAAATAATAATAATAATAATAATAATAATAATAATAATAATAATAATAATAATAATAATAATGGAGGAAGAAGAAACCATGTTTACATTGCTGCACTTTCAGTAATGCATCATTTACTATTTTTAATAATTTTATCCCTCGTGGGGAATGTAAGCCAGTCCCCACAATGTCAAAAGTTCAGGTTTTACTATCTTTGTGGGTACATTTGGTCTCCACAATGTAGCATAAACAAGTACACACACACACACACACACACACACACACACACACACACATTGATTCCACGGAGCTGATTTAATGTTAAAATCTGATCATTTATTCCAGTCCTCTCTCTAATGTTATTAGAAATAACACTAAACGAAGCAAAAAAATAAATAAAACTCAAAAAAGAAAATAAAAGTGGGTGCAGGCTGTAGTAGATCGCTGCGTACTGTATGACATCACAGTGGTATTGTGAGTGTGTATGTGTGGATAAAACGGTGTGTCTGCCCCTGTATGTGAGTTAATACGCCTTATCAGGATCACTGGGAGGAAAGGGAGGACAGCGTACGGCCAATTTAACACATGAAGGCACACACTCACCGCTGGAATGGGTACAGATAGAAGAGATGAGAGATCAGTCTGTTTGTTAGCCCCTTTTACTGCACCTGCATGGTATGTGTGTGTGAGTGTGTGTGTGTGTGTGTGTGGTCGGGGGTTACTGTGGCCTCAGCAATACAATAGACAGCGGGGCACGGTCAAGCCGTTTAGTTCAGCAGTGCAAACACAGCAAGACATAATGGATAGATAATAAACACACGGCTACAGAAAATAAGCATCAGCGTACACACTAACACAACTATTATTTTAATCCGTTCTCACTCTCTTTCTCTGTCCTTCTCTTTATTACAACATTCCTTTACATCGTTTAGCCCATTTGAGTAGCTATGTTACACAGGTTGACTCCCTAGGTTCGTCTTTTTTTTTCTTTTTTTTTTATCGATTCCAAGCCGCTTGCCTTCTAGTCTCCCTATTTGTCCAGATTTATGCTCCCTCTTTCTTTCTGTCCCTCACTCTCTCCCCCGCTCGCTCTCTATGTTCTCCAAGAAGAATAATCCTTCCTCAGTAAAATCTTTAAAAGCCCTCACTGTCCCTTATTGAATTACTGTCATCTGTCTGTCTATGGGGAAGTTTATGTGCAGATGGTTTTTATGCCTACTAAAGATTTTATAACTAAGCATAAGGCCTACTGTGAATTATAAACAGGCTAAATCATTTTGTAATATTATTCTTTTACTCAAATGGATGGAAGATGCCATTGCATTCATGCATGTTTTGAGGAAAAATGTACTTGAGTTCATATCTTCAGTTTCCTTTTGTGATTTCCTCCTTGTATTTTTTATGTAAAATTCATCATTAACCTTTTTATCTTCTTAGCTAATTACAGATGGGATTTCTTGTTCGTTTAATAATTGAATTTAAAAAGTCACATTAATTTAGTAAACATTGATTTGAGGATAAACAAATGTTAATGAATATTCAATGACTAACAATTGTGTTTTTATTTACTTTCAAGGTAATTGTCATGGTAATAGACACTTTTGCATAAAAATGATTAATTAAATTTACATTTAACAAATGCTTTTATCCAAAGGAAAGTATACATTTTGATCAGTTCTTGTTTTCTTTAGGAATCAAACTCATGATCCTGTCATTTTTAGTGATCCTGTTCTACTGTTTGATCTACAGGAATTTAATAAAAACCATCCTCATATGGCACAAAATGGCCACAAAAATAAAGAAAAAATTAGAAAATATTTTCTTATTTTAGTTAAATTGTTTAACTCAAACTAAATATTAACACACAGTCACAATTTACTTTAAATGAGTTTCTTTTTTTGTGTGTTTGTTTGTTCGTCTGGCCCCAAAGGCTTCGTTCTCGTGGGTACACAAATAATTTATTGTAAGGAAATGGAAATTATACTTTAGTTTTATATACTAACTACCCATAAGCTAGTTTAACAGACCCTAAATGTGCTGAACTAGTATTGTGCCGCAAGCATTTAAATATTTAAGCCATTGCCATTTTTCAGAGCAATCGCGCCTCCTTTTATGTAAAATAGGCTTATTATAAATTGGCTTATTTACAATAGTCAGTGTTGTTTGCCTGCTGTAACGAATGTTCCACTATTAAGCAACCAGTAATTTTTGCATACATTTTCAACACAGCAAAAAAAAAAAAAAAAAAACATGTACGCTTGTTTTCAGTACCTGGATTGATGCCAGGGGAAATATTTCTTTTCTCCGCTTGGACACAATGTCAAAACATCTCTCTGTCTCCTCGGTGTCATCCCCAGTACACGAGCGAGCGCCTGACCTCCACATCACCCCGTTCACCTGCTCAGGTGTGCCGAGTTACAAGGTACATCGCAAGGCTGTGTGGACAGCTCTAACAAGACAAGAAAAAAGAGCCATCACTCCTTCCCAAACAGGGTTGAGATGTCAAAGGTCACCCTGCACTTCTTCCCCAGGCTGATTACGTCATCCCATCCACGTCGTTTTTTTCTCTCTTTCCCCAACCCTCTCCTATTTTCTCTAATGGCATTTATGTAAACACAGCTGTGTTCTTAACATTAAAGGGCCTTGTTCTTTTGAACCCCTCTGAAATATTTGCAGCCCTCTCACTACATCAGAGAACACATGCGTCTCCCTCCCATCCGATAAAACAACCACAAGTGCAACTGTATCTGCTTGAACTGCAGGTGCCGTTTTTCATGTTCCGCACGGCATCAAATAAACACATATTGCACCGTTACGAGGGGATCGAGAGGGCCGTTAGCGCTCGTTGCACACAACTGTCATGTGGCCGCCAGTAAACAGCAATCAGGCAAGCGAGGATGCCAGCAAGCCGATCGTTGCGGTGAGACGTACACGTAAATTGAGAGTCAAAGTAATCAGGAGCTTCTCAGCCAAGCATACAGGCTCAAATTTTACCAATGAGGGAAAAAAGAAGATTTGTGGATTAAAAAGGGCAAAGAAAAAAAAGCATCAACAAAAAGTGCTTGCGAAAGAAGTTCAAACACAATAGATGGGTTGCTGTGGGGCCCCCTGGTGTAGACTTTCCCCAGGCTGTTTGACTCATTAGGGACTGTATTGATTAATAACATCCCTGGAAACCAACGGTATTAGCCGAATTAGGGGACCAGGGGGAATTGAGAGGGAAGAGAGGAGGGGATAACCTTGCACCAGCCCAGGGCTCTGTCTCGCGGTATTTCCCTTCTCGTACGATGAATGAAATCAAGCCTGCTAGGCACCCGGTCTCTGAACCCTAATCCAATATCATTAGTATTCTCATGTTTGGCTTGGCAATGCCTGACGTGATTAATGTGGCCATGGAGTTGACAGAGAGAGATCATGAGTTGTGTTGATGGTCCGCTTCACATAATCAGATGTGGGTTTGTGATTGATTCTTTCGTTAATTCGCACACCCTCCCTCCACCGCTCACTTTTCTTCCTGTGATTTTGTCATTTTCTTTTTTTCGTCGGCTACTGTGTCATATTATCTGGCTCATTCACAGTGAAATGCGCTCCAGTTGTTTATGCGCTTGTGTTCTGAGAGTGGAAGTCTAGGGAAGTTTTTATTTCTGTAGAAGCATCTATCTATCTATCTATCTATCTATCTATCTATCTATCTATCTATCTATCTATCTATCTATCTATCTATCTATCTATCTATCTATCTATCTATCTTTTTGTCTGTCTGTTTCTTGGTCTATTTATCTATCTATCTGTCTATGCCCTCATTGTTTCAGCAAGTCGTGCAGCAGATAGCAACTTCTAAAACAATAGAAATAACACTACATTTCATTACATTACATTACTTTTCATTTTTAAAGTGCTCTACTATGTAGAGTGCAGCAGTTTGGTTGCTGTTTAAAAACTTTTTTTTTTATTTGCCAATTAATTAATTAATTAATTATCTCTTTCCTTTTCGAATCAAATTGTGGCTTGTTTAATTTACTTTAGAAGAGAATAACACAACACTGTTTTTGTCAGAATATATTTAATGCTATTTAGTCAGATTACCTAATCAGTTTGAATAATTTGCTTTCTTTACATTGAACTGGATAAGGAAAGTAAATGTATAAATAAAGCTTAGTTTTTTATGTAGTCAAACTAATATGACTAATCATTTAGCATGATAGTTTGTGCTTAGTTAAGTAAGCTAATAGTGAAAAATGAAGCTCTTTTATTTTGACATGCAGGTATATTTAGGTTTGCTTCATTCAGATACACAAAGATCTTGAGCTGAATTAATATGTTAATGTAATGCTAAGAAAATGAATCCATTGTCAATTACTCATTGAATAAATATTTACTAATAAATAAATAATTATTTTATTGTATCATATTTTATTTTATTTTAAAAAATCCCCCAAAACACAAAGCACAGAAGATGTAGAAATCTTGTTTTGGTGTTATTAAGAAGATCTTTCTTACCGGCTGTGATCGGATATTTAAGACTTTCATATTTAACTATACAAGGAATATTCATTAAGCACATTTTTAAATTCATTTCCCAGTATGCATCTCTCATGAGTGCGGCAGAACTTTAAAATTGTGGACTGAGCTGAATATCTGTGGACTTATTAGGTTAGGTATGAGGGCCAGCTGTTTCGGCCGAGTGGGTCTGCTGAGTGGACGCTGATGAATCTAGTCTGATAATGAGCGCTAAGCATGCTGAGAATCCACACACATTTCAATCATTACAACACAACCTCCAGGGAGAGGGGAATGCAGAAAGAGAGAAAATGAAGGGGGATGTCGAGGCAGGAAAACACACAAAGGACCTCCACCACAGAGCGAAAATCTTCATTTTTCTTCTACAGCTTCAACACTTCGAGTCTTGGCGTACACAAACGCCAGGTATCACTTTCTTCCAAGCCTGGCCCAACGCCGTCGCTGCTCTTTACGCACGAAGGAAACGCTTAAAGAAGCTGATGTCTGTGTACGTGTGTGTTTACTCGCTGAAGTAAATCCAGAACCGGAAGTTCCTCAAAGGAGAACCGGATCCAGTCTCATCTAGGGCTATTGAGGGACCCGGACGCGGGGTTGCAAGAACGTAATAATGACGGATGGTGCTGATTGGACATCTTGTGTGAATTAAACCGCGTCTGACTCTGCTTCGTGTCCCTGTGTGCGGCAGATTGGATAACAAAGCTAGGCTTGTGAAGGTAAACCGATCCTATCACCAGACTCCGTTCGGCAGCTCCACGGGTCTGTCCGCAGAAAAGTTTCTCTGTTTCTTTGCGCTGAAAGAGGAGAGCAGTGGATACACACACACACACACAGACAAAAAAGCACCTACATGCTTTGGACACACACAGATATGCTTTTTTGCTTCACACACACATTCAACAGCCGTGAAATGGGGCCTTATCAGGCTGACGGCAAATGAGATGTAAAAGGTCTTTTCAGGTATGCACATTCCTGTCTGTCATCCTCAAGAGCATCATTCATCTTAGTTTCCAGTACAGAAAACTCCACATGATTTCTTTTACATTTTGTCCTTGAGGTACAGTAAAAACCCTGTACGGTAAGCTCTCTGTTCATCAACACTAGTTATAAATCCATTTACACGGTCAGTTAAACCTGTGTAGTCATTTTAAAGTCATTTTAATTATGTATAATACTCATGTAAAGGTAGGATGTCCGTTAATCTATTAAATTACAACACATATCAATTTTGTCTATGCTACTAAATTTGCATTGTATTGTACAATGCTGTTATTTTATAGTATATCGTACTTTATTGTACTATACTGGACTGTGCTCTGCTTTATCATAACGTACTTTACTGTGCCGCATTACATAACTGTTCAAAAATAAAGCGTATGCATATATTCATTGCATACACTTTAATATTTGAGTGTATAATATTTAAGAAAAATATTGAAATGTGACCCTTGGACCACAAAACCTTAAGTCGCTGGGGTATATTTGTTTCAAATTGTTGTATCTCAATCAAATATTGTCTTATCCAAACAAAATTGACAATTATGACTGGTTTTGTGGTCCAGGGTCACAAATATATATATTTTTTTGTGTATAATATTAAAATGCAAAAGATAAATATATAAATGTATACGCGTGTAAATATTTCCAAAATATATATTTTATGCATGTATATATAGATAATAAATATATACATACATATATTATATAAACAAAAACTTTATTTTAGATATGATTAATCTCGATTAATGGTTCGACAGCACACATTTTTCAAATGTAATTTATTTCTGTGATGACAAGCTGAATTTATTCCACTCTTCAGATCAAACAATCCTTCAGAAATCATTCTGATATGAAGATTTGTTACTTAAGATACAATTGATATTAATGAATAAGTATGAAAATAGTTGTGTGGTTTACACAAAATATTAAACAGCAGCTGCTTAATATTTTTTTATGGAAGACATTATTGCATTATACATGTACATCCTTGATGAATAAAAGTAATAATTTCTTCACTACATAATAAATCTTACTGTCCCAAAACATTTGATCTGTATTACACTACTGTACTGTATTATACCATACACTTAACTTTTCTTCTTGTATTTTCCAATAAAACAAGGACACATTTGTTTGAGGAGCATTTTATAAGACTTGTGTTCAGAGTAAATTTCTTGAATTCAGTTTATTTTTGTACCCCCCGGCAAATACTCTTTTCTTATGGTAAGCATAAAACTTACATAATTTTCTTAGATACATGCTTTAAAAAAGAAAAAGCTCCTTTGCCAATTGGGTAAGAAAAGCAAACTTTCAGTCTATCAACCCTCATCTTTACAAATTTTATAAAGTGTAAAATATTCCACCGCTCTGAGCAATTTATGCAGACCGTAACAGCATTCTTGCACAGGAAACATTTTAAGCAAACAACAAAGCAATCTGCTGAACATTCTGACCTTCTTCCAGACCTGCTGCAATATATGACAGTCAATATTCTAGATGTTTCTGCCTTATCGATAAACCAGAATAACAGAATGAACGTAGCGCGCGTCAAGCGGAGAGAAGGATTCACTTGGTAATGCAAATAAATGCTCCGTCAGCGCTTACATTACACATAGAATGAACTAATCCTGCAGCCAGCAGAGCACTCAAGATGGCTGGCATTCTTGGGAGGCCATCGTGTCAACCGAGCTGCTCTCGAAGCAGAAGAGGAGTGCAATTCGATGCTCGGTTCATTCGGACGCACTCACACCATGGTTGCTCTCGTGTCTGTTTCATATTCATTTCTCAGTCGGAGAGGGATTGTGTGGGTGGATCTGGAGGAACAGGGTTGAGAAGCTCACAACTGTAAATACTGCAGAAGATTTAAGTCTCGACGATCATTTTTACATTAGCGCATTAAGAAAATGCATTCTATCTTCATTCTTTGAGTTATATCTGTAGATATAAGTGTCAATAGGGAGATACGATTTTATTATTACTGAATGTTGCGTATTTGGCAAGGGATATGAGATTTTTTTTAGCTTGTTCATTTTTATTGCGCTTTCTTCCCTCCTTCAACTCGTTTGTTTAACGAGCTTAATCTTCATACTGTAGGGTTTTTTTGGGTTTTTTTACAGAACAAGTCTCCAGGTATCTATTGCATAAATCCGCATAATTTGTGTGTGTGAAAAAGAAAGAGACTGTGTGTGTAAAGTCCTCAGCCAACATCATCAGCATCGTGTGATGGATGTGGGAATGAAAGATCACATCTGTGTATTTTCCATTCACCAGTGAAGAATCAACACATGTGGTTATTAATTATGGCCAATTTCAGAAAGCTCTATACTAATACCAGACTGCTTTCAGGAAAGTGCTGTGTGTCTTGGCGCTGTTGTCCTTACTGAAGATATGAGCTGGATAAAGAGCTACACTTTTGATTGGTTGTTGATCAACTCCAACACACAAGTCAAAACATATAGCACTTTGTCTTAATCTAGGGCTGTCAGTCGGCTATAAATGTATTCCAATTATTCAACAATATGCTGATTAACTAAAATTTTAGTTCTAATATCATTTTCTTTGAATTTCTTTTCTGTTATTGTTCTTTGAACACTTAAAATATCTGGTTTCATAATGTTTAAGAATGTTTTTCTTTGGATATACAAATTTTAGAATAATATTATCAAAAGGTTTTATCATATTTTAATGCATTTGATGCCAAAACCATTAATTTAAGATAAGTCCAAGATATTATATTATTTTGGAAGATGGATAAATCACTAAATCAATAGACAAGAACTGGCTAATTTGTTTATCAATATTTTGTATGTTTTGCTTATTTATGTTCACAGTGATCAAACACACTGTAAAATATGGTGTTGCGTTTATGGGTCTTAAAGTAGAATTAAATTTGATGATATGCTGCTTAACCCAGCTTCTGATGTCATTGTCTTAAAGAGGTCATGAGATGCCCATTTTATATTTTTGTTGATTTGATACTGAAAGAGTCTATAACATACTTTGATTAACATTTCTCAATGGGAGTATAAAAACACCTTTACCCTTGTCAAAATCAACTCTGTTTTTATCAAGCCATTCTAGTCCATGTTGATTTAAATGCTAATGAGCTCTGCTGACCCCGCCCCTCTCTTCTGTGAAGTGATGAGCAGGCAGTAAGCTTCAGCCGCGACGCTGGCTAACTAGCACATGATAAGGAAAGGTGATTTGTAAAGTTTCAGAAAAACCCTTAAATTCACTTCTTCTGTAGATAAATCTGGCTCACAAATGATTTTTAAAATTCCCATTAAAATGAAAGTAACGTTAATCCTCTGCATCATCAGCAGCTCAGATGTCGGGAGTAAAAGACCACTGCTGTATTCATTATCACATCCAACAACAAAACGCCTCAATTGCGTAATCTGAGTCATTCTTGTGTTTCTCTGCACCGATGTGGCCACAGGGATGGGCTGGTGACAGCTGACTGAGGGCGGAGCTAATGTAAGAAGGTCTTGTCAATCAACTATCGTGGGAGGGGCTTGTGCAGATCTACTCATTCTGCCAGGAATCTGACCTGCCTGATTTAAAAATTTGGATTTTTTAAAAAGCCATTATAAGATGGATTTGTAGACTGAGTTATACTAACTAATAATATATTACACAATTGTGGCATATTCAGATCACTCAATAAACAAAAATTTTGAATAGGCATGTTTTGTTCCATTTCATTCTATTACTGGCCAACAGTTCACAATGATCCATTTAGCTAATTAAATCCAAATACACAAGTTAAAATATTGCAACATTTATAGGGCTGTCAGTTGTTTAAAATGTAAGTATATAAATTTAGTAATATGCTGATTGACCCAGTATACAATTGTAATGTAAAGACATTTCTCTTAAAGTTCCCATTTGAGAATGTTCTGTGAAAATTAAAAATTTCCATTTCACTGAACATAAGTCTGTTACTGGCATTGGTCCACAACAATCCATTTTGCAATCACTCTCTGAGGTCAACTTATACTGGTAGGAAAATTCATTATTATAGTATTCGCTTACGGGTCAGAGGGCATAAATGTATTGTTTATACTATTAATTAACTACATGAACACATTAAATTGACAGGGCAAATTTTAATACAAAGTCAAATGGACAAGCATAACGGCTGCCAGCGTATATAGTCTTCAGTTCAATCTTTCGTTGAGCAGGAAGTTGTTCCCGGTCCTCGCTGTCCTGGTCTGGACGGCACAGCTGCAGATCATAAGAGCGGCGTTATTTACAGTTCAGGATTGTTCTGACGAGGGCAAAGAAAGGCAATAAATCTCCCTGCGTGCTGTCCGTCCATGGGCCAGCATAACAACAGCAAAAGAGAACTTAACGGGAATCGCTGTCACATTCTGAACCCAAAATATTTTCATTCCTGAGACGAGGACACCGCGTCCAGCTCAAGGGTCATTTGCCCCCTCCCGTCCCCCACACGCAGACACTGGCGAACACAAGCTCAGAAATTGCATATATCGTTTCTAAACGTGTTGTAGGTCTTTTTTTGGAAGACTTCTCGCGTTTTCCGTCACTCTCGCCCCCTGTGAGAAAGCGAGACCCTCCACCCCCTCCGTGTCCAGGCCAGACTCCCTGGCATTTCCCACTTCGCTGTGGCCAGTTGTTGTCGGTGGACTGAAAACCGGAGGAAAATAAAGAGATCTAAATGTCAGCAGGGAAGTGCAGTGCATTCCGCGCCCCTGCATCTCCTGAGCGGTCACCTAGAACAGCGTGTGATCCCGAGACAAAGCTGCCCACGGCGGAAGGTGGGGGTGGAAGTGGAGACATTACCCAGAATGCAAGCCTGCGGGATTGTCACCGAGTCCAGCAGAATATCTCTCTGGTCCATCTCTACCTGCAGGGGCTGGGCCACTTTTTCCATTTAGATTCTTTTACGGGATATTGCGTTTTTCTGGGTCGGGTCGAGGTGACGGGGGACCGGTGGTGACATAAATGGAGAAATCTTGAAAGGAAGAGCTGTACCTGATCCAACGGAAGCCTCCGACACACATAAATGCGCATGCGGCACTATTCTTTTCAGGCACACACACACAGCGTATGGACACATAATGAAAATACATGGAAGGACTACACGGAGGTTTAGAGGTGTGTACTGTACACTGCGGGACATTTTCTTCTCCTCTCCTTCCTTCCCAAGCCCTTTTTTTCCCTCAAAGGTGTTTTCAGCGGAAACATGAAAGATGCATGAGGAAGAGAAAGGTCACCGCTGAAAATAAAAAAAATAAAGGCCTTTTTGTCGCAGCACGAGCGAAAGAGAATGGTAATTTTATTTAGTCTTTTATTTCTTTTTTGTCTCTCTGACAGTTTGTTGGCAAGGAAAGACGTCGAGCCGTAAAAAGGGACCCTTCGACTTGGCAGTTCATCGAGCGGCACGTCACTTTCGAATTAGCTTTGTTTCTTAAACGCTCTAGTAAGAGAACGCCACACTCTCCGTGCCATTGAAAGCTCCAAAGATCATGAATCCCTTGTTTATGTGAACTTGAAAAGATGCTGCCGCATATTACTGGAAGGCGATATTTACATACAGCGTTGCATGGCCGTGCATTTGATTTAGTCACCCAACTGATCTCCGTCCAAAAACACGCTCTCAGCCTCTACTGCCGTCTCATGGAATACATTATTCTATTTTACTCTATATTAGGTTTACCTCAAATGCAACACCAGTCAGTCGGTGCTGGATCTCTGAGCATGTGCAGAATATTATGTGGCCTCGTTTGACTAAAGCTCAGAGTTTTGACTGAAGAATTCAGCTAACCGCAAATGGGGAAAAAAAAATAACATTTACTGCTACTGTGGATGTTTTCAGTTATTCTGCGCAGACCTTTCCCTGTGGGGACCTCACAAAAAAAGACTGCAAATATCTGTAGCCTGGTTGAATTAATTAAAGGGTCACCAGGAAAAAAAAAATTAACTATACAGCATCAGCAAGACATGACATGTTTTGCAAAGTCCAGTCGTAAAGGGAAAGTTCACCTAAAAACAAAAATATTTGCAAGCAGATATTTCGGCACAGGTCACTTGTGCGATTTTGTACGGTTTGTCTAAAACCCCAGTGACGGGTAGCTTTAGGGCCGGGTTTAGGTGTAGGTCAATCTTACAGCTTCATATGAATTGGCAACTTGGAAAATACATACGAATTCGTACGAACTAGCCACCTCATAAATTTTTTTATGAATTGATGTGAGATCGGGCTGGTCATATCCCCCTGGGGCCTTTCAAAACTTGAAAAAATTTGTTTTGTATGCACTATAGTCCATGTCTTACAGTAATATAATATCATACAGGACTCAAATACAGGTCATTCGTTAACTTTAATCTCCCCCTTCACTGGATCACTAAATTTTAGAAATTAATCCACAATTTTGTGAATTAATCATTTAGATCAATTTTGTGAACTAATCAACTGAAGAATTCAAAAGAACTAATTCTTTCATGAATTGAACTTCTGGTCCAGTTCTCTCTATAGTTGGTTATTAACCTATAATCTAATAACATATTGGCTGTTTATTAGTATATATTCTACATTCCTAATCCTACCCAATACCAACAACTACCATACTAACTATTAATAAGCAGCAAATAATTTTATTAAAGAGCAGTGAATGTCAATGGTTGTCAATGGTTTGTTAGCAACAACAATTAGACCTTAAAATAACTGTTTTCTTGAAAAACTATAATGAGTATAAGGATTTTTAGTCAATTAAGATCAAATTTGGATCTGTTTCCCAAACTAATCATATCAAATCAAGATTACGTTTAAGCAGCAATTTATGATGGTTTTTTGGTACCTTTGTGTGTTTTTTTGAAGCTTGAAAGTTTCTTTTTCCATTCAATTGTATGAAAAGTGTAATTACATTCAAATTTCTGTCAAAGAAAAAAAATATAGATTTTTGAACAACACAAGTAAATGATTGCAGAGTTTTTATTTTTAAGAGCATATTGCATGTGTCTCGTTGGGTTGGGTAATGTGTCTAAATCGTGAGCTTGTACTCCCCTTCTCTTTGTCTCTTTCTGGGTTATCTCTCTCTCTCTCTCTCTCTCTCTCTCTCTCTCTCTGTTTCAATTGTCCATCTGTATTTTCTGGTAACTGAAAGCTTGACCAACCAGCCTGGTCTCACTGTTTCTTCTGTCCTGGATCATTTGCTGGCCAACACTTGATACCTGATACATCTTGCAGCCCTACAGCCTAGCTAATCTGGCCTTGCCAAATGGCCACAGACCACCAGTTCTGAAGGTATCCATTGTGGATTAGCTGAACCTTATTCAGGAGCAAGGTCCCTCTAATTAACCCCATATGCTTGTACAAAGTCCACATCCCACCCGCAGGCCAACAGTGTGATTTAGTACAAAAAAAATGTAAAATAAATCTGCTTTAATATGAATGTCACAAGCATCAACCCTTTGCAATTAGAAAACAAAATAGATTTTTTTTCTATTTCTTTAAAAAAAAAAAATAAACAGTAAAATGGTTAGCTCCCTTACATAGCTACATCCTCATTTATTTTTTTAAGACTTAAAAGTAAAATTTAAAAACTACAATTTTCAAGCCATTGTTTTTGTAATGTGATCAAATTAATTAAAAGTAAATTAAAAGTAAATATCACAACATTTAATATATAATTGCCTTTGTACAAAAAAAAATGTGATCATATGTGACCTGGTCCTGAGAACACTCTTCAACTTTCTGTTTAAAATTGAAGTGACTTTAAAAAAATGTAATTGTAGAGGGTTTTGAACTATGTTTGAAACCAATGTCCAAAAAAAATATTCTAGTCAAACTAAGCAGTTGTGTCCTTCGACCCAAAAGTACCTAAAACACAAGTTGATACAACCTATGCATGTGTTTTAATGTGCAACATATGACCGTGTTTATAGTCCAAAAAAGAGGAAGAGAAGACTAGGAGGTTAAAGACAAAAACAAATGGGTAAAGATGAATAAATCAGCAGTGTTTTTACATAAATAGCAGTTTAATGCGTTCTGTGGATTAACAAAGTCACCAGCTTTGGACACGGGTCAGTGTGTGTGAAGACAGCCATCAAAAGCTTGGGCCAGCAAACACAAACCGTTTGGCCTGGCTGCTCTGTCTCTCATTGTGTTGGAAGAGTGATGCTGTGGTTGCAAATTAGCCTTGTGCGATCGAAAAAAAAACCCACTGAGAGTGAGAGACGAGGTGAGGCTGCATGTGGGTCTTAAGGAGTTACAGTATCTCTATATTAAATTCAGAAAAGAGATGAAGAAGGACTACAGTTCAAAGATTCAAGAACTTTGTAAACATAGATGATTCGCATTTACAACATGGTGCTCACACGTGTGTAATTATGTATAATGCTACTTTCTGAATATTAATTTACTTTGATATTCAGCTTCTAAGAAAAATTCAGCACATTTACATCATTAGAATTTCAGCATAATGATGTAATGATGTTTATAAAACAGTTCATTCCAGTCCTTTAATCCCAGAGACTTTCAATCAGTGTGCATGTTATACATGTTCTAATATCGGGGGTAATGAATTACAAGTAATTCGAGTTATGTAATCAGATTACTTTTTTTCTTTTTTTCCCATTTATTGACTGACAAGTCTCCTGTTGGGAGTAATCTGAAGGTCAGAGGCATTGTCTGTGAATATAGTGTAGTTCTAGACTAACCGTGAATGTGCATTAATTCACCTCATTTGCAAAAAAGCAGATGTAGAAACGCAAATGGTGAAACGCAAAAAATAACGCAAATTTGCGATATTTAAATATGGTAACACAAATGTATCTAATCCCATTTTATTAACAAATGTCTTTGCTGCCGAGCTTTGATGATCCAGTTCAATCATATTAATAAGCAAAAATTACTTAAATAAACCAATTGTGCTTCATAGTTTTTTGATTGCTGAAGAGTATTAAACCCTCTTATATTCTACTGCAAAGACGTGAATTAATAAGAAGTTCCATTTATAGCAAATGTAAAAGCCCTTTTACACCAAAAAAGTGTAATGAATAAACCTTGTGCTGAAGGAAAATATTTTTATTTATGTCTGTGCATTGGAATACAGGAAAAGAAGGTTCAATACACTTCAGCAATTAAAAAACAATGAAGCACAATTGTTAGTAAAGTCAAGCCATGCTCATATTTATAAAGTAACATAACGCAAGAGTAATTCAAGTATTACTTTCCATAAAAATTGAGTTACTTTTTTAGGGAGTAACGCAATATTATAACGCATTAGTAAAAGTAACTTTCCCCAACACTGTATGTGTGTGTGTGTGTGTGTGTGTGTGTGATTAAAATATTAAAAATATTGAAAAACTGTAATATTGTAAACATTTATTTTAATATACTTTAATATAGTTTTTAAAGTCTATTTTAATAGACTTTAAAATATAATTTATTCCTAGGATTTTAATCAGCCATTACTTTGGTCTTCTGTGTCATGATAATTCAGAAATCATTTAAATATGCAAATTTTTTATCAATGTTGGAAACAGCTGTGCTGCTTTGTGTGTGTACTAAAATGTTCTAAAAAGTTAAAGAAGAATAGCATAGAAAAAGTTTGAAGGCTTTTCTGAAGGATGTGTTAAAATGATTGCAATTATGACTTATTGTTCAAAAGAAAATAATTTAATCATTGTTTTATATATATATATATATATATATATATATATATATATATATATATATATATATATATATATATATATATATATATATATATATATATAAATAAAATGGAAATACTATATATTCTATTAATATTTTTTATTAATGGATGGATGGATGACGGATGGATGTGTGCATGCATGGACGGACGGAGCGACAGACAAACCTCTGAATCCATTATAACGTCGGTTTATAACAGTGGGTGATCTTTGTAAAGCAGTTTTTTTGGAACATCCTTTTAAAAGACCCATTAAGTGTTGTGGTCTGTAATTAAATGAAATCAGCAGTGTTTTTGTTCATTGTGTGAGGCCAGAGCACACAAAGCAGGATTCCTGACGACAGTGGCTTCAGGGCACAGTGAGGTGGGCCGAAAGCTCATCCGAGCACAGGTGTTGAGTGCCGCTATTTAATGTAACACTTCTCTGTCCTGCTGGCCCGTGAATGGACTCTTCATGCGAGCCTGTCACCGTCACATGAGCAGAGCACTGATGTGGGAAGAGAGGGAACAGACCCTCAGTCACAGCTCATCTCCTGAACTTCCTCCCAGAGGAGGTTATCCGAGGTGAAGGAAAGAGTCACTGGGGAAATCATCAGCAGATTTGTTATTGTTGGATCTTAAAGTGTGTCATTCAGACTCTCCACAGAGCAGTTTGAATACATTAGTTCAGTGTGAGTGTAGGTTTTAATAGTTTAACAGAGCTGTCTGATGTTTCCTCGTTATTGAAACGACTATTTCTTGTTTTGGAAATCATCCATTACTTTTAAAATGTCTGAGGGCAGTTGAAAGACTTCAAAAGTGTTGACAAAATTCACATTAAGCAGATTATCACTGTCGTTCAAAAGTTTGGGGTCATAATTAATACACTTTCACGCCATTTAAAACTAAATGTTTTATATTTGGACATATAGGCTTGAGCTTAAAGCCATTGCTCCAAACAGTGTGACACAATCCTTCAGAAATCACTACAAATTTGATGCTCAAGCGACATTTCTTATTATTGAAACTGTTAAAAACTGTTTCTGCTAAATATTTTTATGGATTCCTTTATGAATTGACACGTTTCCAAACAATAGCTTTTAAGAATTGAAACATTTTGTAACATTACAAATGTTTTACTGTCACTGGATCGATTTAATGTGAACAAAAGTATTAATTTCTTTGAACGATCCATTTAAACACACACAAATACTTGTATGACTCATCCTGTACTACACAGATTTTTGTCCAATCAGACTCACTCTAGAATAAGAACGTCCTGCCCCTTAACCACTGACTAGAAAGTAGCTAGCTTTTAGTTATTTAAAAAATGGAGAAGCCTTTCGATGTCTGTCCAAATGTCACAATATTAAATGCATCAATATAAGAAATAAGTGAAATAAAGTAGCAATTATGAGATAATCAAGTCAAAGAAGTCAAAACTAAAGAACTCATGCTGCTTAACGGGGCATTTAATATTTTATGTATTCGTTTTATTTATTTTTTTACTTTAATTTAATTTAAAAATAAATAAATAAATGCTTTCATTGCTAATGGCCATGATATCTCAACTACGCCGGTCCTCTCCAAAAACCTGAAGATGTACAGATAATCGAATTCGCTTCAGGAAAACTCGCGTAACAAAACTTCTGATTACTCAAGGACTTTGCTGGAAGCTGAAGACAAAGTTAACAAGCATCGGATTTCACATTTCTCGATTTACATGCTATCCGAAGACAAAGAAAACAAAACAAACCACAAAAGAAACAAAAACAGCTTTTCCCACTTGCGCTCCTCTGAGGGAAAGAGGCAGTCCTTATTGTTCTAATTGCCATTGAAACAGCCAAGTAAACAAACGAACGAACTCCATCCGAGCGTTTAAAGACAATAGCGGAGGCTCTGCTCTGAGTCCGGATCTGTGAAATGCTAATCTCCGCGTGTCTTTTGTCCTCTGCCTGGGCCTCACCGAGGGCTGTGACTTCATTCGAATAAGTGGCAGAGGCCTGGCACCTCTCTTTGGGCCGGACTTCATGGAAGGGAGGAGATAGGAGAGAGATCCGTTCGAGTCCATCCAAGCCGCCTGTCAGCTCTGCTTATTGATGCCTGAGCCACCGGCGGCCGGCTGAGTGATTGCTGGACAGGCCTGGGCTGATTGATGTGACGGACGATTGGCCGTTTGTGTGAATGTCACAAACACACACACCAGCACACACTCCTCTCTGAGGTCGTCACAGGAAATACAGAGAGTGACGAGGGGCGTGATTTCATTACACAAAACACTGCCAGTGCGTTGGGGGAGCAGGATGTTCCCCATTGGCTTCCTGACACTCTCGGCTGATTGATAAGGCTGTTTGCTGGATGGATCAGACAGACGTCGTATTCCTACACTTTGTTTATGGTTTAGACAGAAGCAGATGAGCTCTGGGAAAGAGAACGGTTTGAGGGACGAGAACTGACTCATCTCACCGCAGCCTTTGTTGGTCTGAGGAACGACGTGGAGGTTTAGGCCAAAACTAAATAGATTTGTGTTACTGCTGTCGTTAAACGGCGTCGTTGTTAATTAACGCTATTAAAGACTGTTTGTTGAAATAAATAAAATAGACGTATTTTATATATAACGATTCAACTTGAAATACGTTAAGTTTGGGCAAAAGTTTTGTCTTAGTTGAAAACTCAAATCAAATCAAATTCAAATTCAAAATGGAATATATTAAAAGTAAATCTAAATATTTACTAATAATATAAAAAATAGCTAATAATAGCTTAAAAAGCTATAAATACATAATGTTATATTATATAAAGCAACAAAAAAAACAGGTGCATTAATATTTGCATGACATTAGATATTTAGTTTATTCAACTTTGGCCATTTATGATAGAACTGAACATTTGGATAGTATTTCCTTTAAAATAGTGTGTTATCTTTATCTTGTTTTTTGTATTCTAGCTTTACTACTGTTACTACTGTTTAGTACTAATTAAGCACATATTAATGCCTTATTCTACATGACCTTATTCTACATGCCTAACCCTACCCAATGCCTAAACTTAATAACTAATTACTAACCAAATATAAGCAAATTAAGAAGTTTTTAAGAGAAAACTCATAGTTAGTAGTTAACAAGTGTTACCTATTCTAAAGTGTTACCGTATTATTTTTAAACATTTATTTAAAAAAAAAAAAAAAAAAAAAAAAAAAAAAAAGAATTATCATCTCAAGTGAAATAGTCAAATTATTTTAACAAGTTTACTAAATTTAATGACTGTAATATTATTTTTATTTGAGAATTTTTTTATTTTTATTTTATTTTACTTTTTTGTGGCTTGGTCATTTCCACCACAACTATTTTACCCCTCAGGCTTTATAAGACATATTTGACAAAGAGTGTCAGTGAAGATCTTAAAATGAATTGGGGGGAAAATCAAAAACAAAAATTATGGGAAATTATTAACCACTGGCTTTCCGATCATGAAGCTTTTGAAAACACATAAAACACACAATTCCTCTGTGATGCGTGCCATGTACACTACTGGATGTTAGTAGACAAATTACAGAATATGAACAGTTTTTCTAAAAGTCCACAGGGCCGAAAGTGCTCATTTTTGAAGAAACACCCATGTATAGTTGACACTTTGATAGCCGTTCATGTTCTCTTATTTGCTGTGACACTAATAAGACAGTTTAACAGCTACAAAAGACAGGTTTGCTTTTTCAATTATGCTGCAATAAAAAAAGGCCAGAGTAACATAACAAGGTTCTTTCACTCAGTTTCTGACAGAGAAAACCTTTTATTTCTATAGATGAAAATAATGTAAAAGCATCTAAAGAGAAGCAAACTGGCTTTTTTATTTGCTAATGATATTCTGATAAGCCCAGCATGTTTCGACAGATTCTTGATGACCAGCAAAGCCGGTAAGTTTCCATGCATCAAGCATACGCCGGCACCGGTTTAAGGCCTCTAACAGATGTCGGCCATACTGACTAGCATCCATGCCTCATCCATGCAATAAATGAACTCGCTGGATGGATGAAGCTCAAGATGTTGACAGCCTCGACCATCTGGGCCCAGCGTATAGCTCAACTGCCAGAGAGGAGCAAATGTGTGTTGATAAAAGAGAAAGTATGGGATAATTTCGGAGACTTCTCATTAGCAGAGCAGGGCAGGACTATTGGCATTCTGTGGAGTTTTAGTGCTGTTGTATCTCTCTAGATTTCTCTCTCTCTCTCTCTCTATATCCAGCTGGTTTGGTGGGTAATTAGATGGCATGGATGAACTTTGTGCCCATACAGAGGGCAGATGGGTGTCTGGGTCAGAGCCCAGTCACACAGAGTGCCAGCCTTCTCAGTAGTGGCTATAGATCTAAATGAACAAAGTTGAAGGCTCATAACAGCAGGGTTTATTCTATTCAGAGGTGGACACTGATGGTATGTGTGGCAGTAGTTTGTATTATTTGTCGGCACGATAATTGACTAAAAATGTTTAATCGCTTTGATTACAAAAATGCTGCTTATTTTCAAAATATACCTACTTTCTTTTACAGTTTTGCACACTGTAGCTAAATGCAAACCGAGCTGTTATAGTTACATAAAAAACTGGTAGCACTTTAGAATAGGTAACACTTGTTAACTATTAACTACAACTTTTCCCTCAAAATATTCCTAATTTAATGCTCATTAAAAGTTAGTAAGATAATTGATAAAGTTAGGTATTGGGTAGAATTAGGAATGCAGAATAGGTTCATACAGAATAAGGCATTAATGTGTGCTAAATTAGCACTAATAAATGGCTAATATTCTAGTAATATGCATGCTAATAAGAAACCAGTAGGTTTAACTGTAAAATAAAGTGTTACTTTAAAATAAAATAAATAGTAACAAAAAAATGCAATATAAAAAATGAAAATTAGTCTAGTTAAAAGCTAGCTGCCAAGGCAAGATAATTATAATATATATTTATTATTATTATTATTATTATTATTATTATTATTATTATTATTATTATTATTATTATTATTATGGAAACTGCACATAATGAAATTACAAAAAAATTATGAACTTTTACATAAAAAATTAAATAAAAAATACTAATTCAAATCTCAGTTATACTATTTTATGTTTTAGTGAGCTGGTGATGAACTACATCCACCTCACTGAGGTTTAGGGTGGCCTTTTATGCTTATTTTTTACTTATTTGTTTATTTATTTTAAAGCGTACATTGTCGTAGCACACCAATTCAACAAAACTTAACTAGTTCATTTTTCTTGAGATTGGATTCTGTGAGCATCAGTGGAGCTGTGTGTTGTGCGAAGTGCACTGATATTCTTCCTTCAGTTTTAATTTGATCAGTGTTATGCTTTGACAAATTAGATCTTCAGGCAAAGTGAAAATGTATATAAATAAAGCTCATGAATAAAAATTAACTAATGGGATGTTTTAGAGATTTAGGGGGCTGTGTTTATAGAGAGCAAGCAGCTCATTAGGTTGTAGAACAAAGCTGTAGTTAAACAAAATGAAATATCATTAGTATTGTGATTTGTATTGTAAATCCGACTAGTGATACAGTGAGATATACTAGGTGCCTATTCTAAGCATTTCCTTATGTACACATTATAACTAGCTATTTGACCTATATAGTGCAAAGGGACTGAATCAAATTCTCCATGTAAGAGCTGCAGGGAAAAAAATGCACTGAAAATTGTGTGCAAAGGGCAAGAGGCAGCTCTGCGAAACCTCCCTGCAGAAATTTATATCTGACATATCACCAACATCAAGAGGACCTGCAGGAGCCACCTGACAAAGACAAACGTTTCGTTCGAAAGGTTGAAGTAGCAATCCGACGATTCACTCCCTTTATTTTTCAGGGCTCAGGAATCAAAAAGTGAATAAATCAAAAGCAGCCCTGTGACGGATTCAGGTCATAGGCCGAGCAGACACTTAATCACAAGAGACTTGAGAGACATCGAGAGCAATATGTTTGTGTGCAGTTAAGAGTAATGGTGATGGACTGTTATTAAAGACAAGAGTTTATATTAAACTGTTGACAGGGCAAAACCGTGGCATGATTAAATACGCATTACACAAGGTTCCGCAACATTTGCTTAACATGTAAGAGTTCACCAACAGTTGATTTAGATTAAAAGCATAAGTCTGCAGGGGCATCAGGGATGGGAAAACCACTCTGAAAATGTAGCTTGTGATATAGTATAATATAGAAAGTTTTACCAATTATTAACATACTGGCTGTTTAGTATAAAGCACATATTCTGCATGACCGTATTCTACATCCTTACTCCTACCCAATACCTAAACTTAACAACTACCTTGTTATTAATAAGCAGCAAATTTGGAGTTTACTGAGGCAAACGTTGTAGTTAATGTCTTGTTAATAGCGAGAATTGGACCTTAAAATAAAGTGTGACCCAACAAGCTATTTAAAAGCTATTAACATTAAAGCTATAATAATGAGTTATAAATGGACCTCAAATAGCATTAAACAGCTTTTGAACAGTTCAATACACTAAATACCACAGATAAAATGAGAAACGCTATCATTTATATAAATGAGTTCATGTAATATAAAAGAAGATGAGTATAAAATAATTTTGCAATAAGTTAGCGGTCAGTAAAACTTTTGGAAAGAAATTAAATATTTTACTCAGCAACAATGCAGAAAAATATATAACAGTTTTCACAAAAATGTCTGAAGGACTATGTGACACTGAAAAGACAAAATAATGGCATCACAGGAATAAAATCAATTTGTATTAATATATTACCAACAGAAACTTTTTGTATTATATTTTTTATAATATTATAATTATATTTGTTAAAATGTGCATGATATTATTAACTTTTATCTGGAGAATGAGTCAAATTAAGCGATTTATTAAAATGAATCAGTGCTTTTTCCTTTGAGAGATAGAGTGGGAATTTATAAGAGTATGTTCACTTTCTTGTTGTCTGCGAGCACAAAGCACTTGAACGTGCCATACTAATTACGACTTCAGGAGTGGGAAGCAGGATCGCCTGACGTGCACATGAAGGCTGCGTTACTCTTCCTACATTTAAATTAGACTGGATCTGTTGTCACAACTGTCTTCCGGACTCTCTCTCAGCCGTGTCACGTATTTTCAAGTCAATTTGGCTTAGCTGCTCACGCACACTCTTGCATGCATACACACCGTGTCCAGCCTGGGAGATTGGAACAATTGTCTCAGTCCCCTCCCTGCTTGATTCGGGGCAAGCCGTGTGGAGAGCCTGCCCCGGGTGTTATCAGGGACCAGCCAATGAATATACAGTTAAACAAACAGCCATCTAAGTCTAAGACCACCATGGATAACGCTATTATGTCCCGAGTCTGCAGCGGCGTGGGGCGGAAGAAAGAGGCAGGCCCCGTTTGAGAAACTCTTGTGGGGATTTAACCGCAGCAGAATTCTGATCGGGCTTGGAACCGGTCCCAGAAAGCCGAGTTAATAGCCTTTCACTCCATTGAATAATGCTTTGAATCACTAATGTGGCTTGTATGCAGGGCCTGTAGTTTAACGTGCCTTTGAAAAGACTTCATTTCCGACGCCACATTGCCGCAAAGGAGAGAGCAAATGTGTTTGTCAAGGTCAGATTCTGTGCTTACACATGGACACCCAGGGTTGAAAATTAACATCAAGTTTTAAAATGGGTTTTGGTGAGTAAATTGAATGTAACTCGCTAGTGGAAAGTAGACTTATAAGTAACTGCAATGTAGCACATCGTTTGGGTTATAAAAAAAGGCAAATACGGTAGTAAGAATGCTAATCTGTAATGCTAATGCTAATATGTGACTCACTCAAATACAGAAAGAGAAAATATGAACAAAAGTAAATAGGATAGACTACCAAAGTACCAAAAGGCTGAAGGAGAAAACCATTTTTTGTTTGTTTTTGTGCAGTTACACCTTTTATCAATAAACTGATAATACCACAGTTATGCGTTTGTAGCAGTGGTAGCTAAGCTAGCTGACTAATCACCCATTGTTATTCAAAACAGTCTGCTAGTTAGCTTACAAGCTAAATAAAAAAAGTCATAAATCTTCACTTTGACCATTTATAGCTTCTGTTGTGCTCCCTGTTGAAAAAAACAGCATATGCTGGTTGGGTTTTGAAGATTTAGATCTGGGATGCTGGTTAAAGATGGTTTAAGTTGGTCCTTTTGCTGGTTTATGTTGGTCATGTGCTGGCAAAGGACCATCTTAAACCAGCATATCTAACAACCATATGCAGCATTTTTTTAAGCAGCAATATAAGACATAAGTTGTTGTATACATAACAATCACATGCATCTTTAAGAGAATTGCAAGATTTCTAAACAGAGATGTTTTTCAGCAAAGACGATAATCAGGAATGCGTGTAACAAATTTGAGATTATTTGTCTAATTTATGAGCGAAAACATTGTCAAGAGCTATTGAGTACAGATATAGAGAAAATAATCCTCACTCCTGTCTGACCTCTCTGTATTTTTCTCTCACTCCTTTTCTATCTGTGAATATTTCACTCCATTTCTTCAAATGCATCCTTACACAGGCACAAGTCAGAAAAGAATGGTATTCGGGTGCTAAAAGCCTGCCCCATATACCTATAAACCAATCAATAAAACATTTTCCTGCATTTCAGGCTCCAGCACTAAGAAATAAATAAAATCGAAGAATACATTTTTTATTCCTTCATGCTTGGCCAAGGTGCTTGCGCTCAGATACACCCATTAGCAAGATAATGTGATATATTGGGCTAAAGCCTGCTTAACTCTGACTCAATCAACTCACCCATAACACCAGCCCACGTAAACAAGACAATACCGTGATGGAAGGACGCTGAGAACAACAGAGTGCACCCATGATTCAGACAGTAAACAATTGCTTACATAATTGTCACAACGATAGAAAAAAATAATAAGCGTGAATTTTTCACTGGAGCTTATAGGTCCTGTGGATGATGGTGTTTGGAGACGGATGGCTAGAGAGTATTACCAGGCATTCTGCTGAAATGAATGGCTGGGTGAATTCAGAGGCAAGACAAAGCACATGAGCTCAAATAGCTTTCAGACTGACCAGGCCCCTTGTACTAAAACTGCAAAGTCTCAAACCACAAACAATAGATTAATGCTGAACAATAGACATTCATAAGCAGCCCATTTCTCATTTCTGATACTGTATGATTATGAAGTCATTTGTAATTACATAATCCATAAAGAAGTTTACATTTTTACATAATTCTTGAGTGTAGTCAGGTAAACATTTTTTTTTAAAGTCAAAGAAAACCTTTGTAATGGTTCACCCAAAAAAGGCAGAATTATTTTTTTTAGATGAACTACCTCTTTAAGCTTGTCATGATCTTCTATTAACAATTTATGATGAGTCATGGAAACATAAAAAGGAAATGATATCATACAGAGGACCCCACCAGACCCTCATGACTATCGAGGTCAATAAGTATCTTAAAAAGTGTCTTAATTTCACAATTTTATATCAAAGAAAATTCATTGAAGGTATCATATTGTATTGGTATTGATATCGAATTTATTTTAAAATATATATAATTTTTTTGACAGGTACAATGTTGATTATACTGAGACTTTAAATAGGCTATATTGGACAATTTTCATCACATATGTCACATATTAAAAAAAAGTTTCCCACTTGAACAATGTGAGACCACATGCCTTTTCTTGGAAATAATATATATTTTCCAAAAGCATATAAGGCCAACATGAATAAAAGAGAGATTTTCTAACAACTTGGCACATGTGTTTTTAACTAGATTTTTCTGTTCTTTGTTCTAACACTCTCACATGTCATTGACCCATATACAAACGCCGTGATCTCTAGTTGCGCTTTCACATGTGAAAACAAAACTCCTGCACATCCATTTCCATAAACATGGACAAATAAAAACACACTGGAAAATTTTTTTTCGATACTTTTTGTCCTTACGTGGCAGTGGTTACCACACACACAGACACACAAATCCTGTTATGGCAGGTTGTCTTGATTGATGTAGCAGCTCCACTCAGGGTTAATATACGCTCATAAATTATGCATGAGATGATGCCATCTCTCTATTCTCCAGCCCTCCATGGGGTACAACTGAGGCCCAAGTCAAGCCATTTCTCCTGTCTCTGCTCTTCCTCTCTTTATTATGCTCTTCGCACAAAACCGGAGAGGAGGAGGACAGAGGTGGGGGTTTTAGCGGACAGACCTGGTGCATTCTTTTGGTATTTATTATTGAACTGTTGGAAATGGTAGATATCATGAATTAATAACATGTGAATCTTTCTTTGTGTGCCAAAGGGACCCATCCTATTTCACTTTTCATTCTTAACAGGTGCATAAAGAGTGGACAGATTTGTTTGTTTTATTTTTATGTAAGTAATTATATTTCAGGGAGCACTCCGGGTATTGACATTAACCTATTGATTGATTCAGCTGTCACCCGAAGTCCATCTGTTTCCAATAAATTTCTCATTATTAAATATTTCTTAAATAGTTCTTCACTTTAATACAATAAATGAGACTCCTGCCCTTCTAAAACAAAATATACAAATAGCTTAAACCAACCTAAAGGTCCGTTCACATCAAGCACGATAACTATAAAGATAATGATAAAAGTAAAAATGTAAAAATCGTTTTGGTTGATAATGAAAATCGGACTGATATCAGTATTTATCAGTATTTGACACCAATCTTAAATATTTTGACAAATTTTCCTCTAAACAATTTAAAAACAAATACCAACATCTGCTGTCTTTGGTATTCAAGATCAAATGGACATCAAATTAACAGAAATTTAACCAAATCTTTTGAGGTTGTGTGCCAGCTGGGAATTACTTTTCACTCCATTACATTTAATGGTTCCTCATTTTGACCAACTATGTACAAATGAATCCTTTTTTAATGAATCAGTTGGACTGGTTCACATGATTTACTTGTGAACTTGTCTGATTCGATTGCAGTTGACTTTCAAGCCTGATCAGCCGAAAAGTATCCAAAACTTTTAAAAACCATCCACCAAACCAGTCTGAGAGACCAGCTTGTTTTTCCAGCTTAGTTATAAAATAAAACGCACAATAATTTCAAATGGTGTAATGCTACGGAACGATGTCATAAATCAAATGTGGCCTTTGTTAACTGTGAAATACAATTGCAAAAAAAGTTGGAGGTAACGCAGCTCTTAGAGGTTTTGTAGAGAACGTCACCTCTCTATGAACTCTCTGCATTCTCTGATGAGAAGATATCGATTGCTGTCAAAGATAGCTGTAACATTAAATCTTAAATGGTGTATCGCATACAGTACTGATGCATGCCAGGATCCTTGAGGATGAATCAAGGTGGTGCATGTTCATGTGTGTTCACTTAAAGTCGATTATGACTGCTTGCAAAACAGCGTTGAGAAAGGAGGTGTGTCCACACACACATGGAGTGACAGTGGCCACCACTTCTCTAATACCCCCTGGAAGGCGGGACCTATGGCCCGCTGGAATCCCTGATGAGCGTCTTTGACATTGATTGATGAGGCTCAGTTTCATCCAGGGCACAGAAGCCTGGCCCCCTCCTGCTATTTCAGGCCTGTCTTCACGCCGCTCCATTTCTCATAAATGACAATCGTCAAGCTCAGCGGTTTAAAGCTGTCATGATGACCAGTGTTCACATGAGAAAACAATGTTTAAGTTACCATAACAACTGAGAATGAATTAGGGCAACAGGTGCCCATTTTTTAGCAGCAGATGGGCTCAATGTTAAAAAAGAAAAGCTTAAATGGCATGGCTGCTTCGGCAAATACGTTTTTATATCGGTTAGGTTCAGGCTAGTGTAGGTGGTTATTTTCAAATGTGATTTTCCTTTTCGCGTTGCTCACCAGACATTTAGTTTCCCAACTTGAATATATACAAAAAAAAACAGTATATTAAAATGTTTCCAGATTCACATTCCGTTGTTTATGCTAAGACTAAACATAATTTTAACTCCAACAACTGGACAATTGTTATTTGGAATTTTTTTGCAAAATAGAAGCAATATGATAATTTTCAGGAATTGTGTCAAAAGGCACATCAAAAAAAAAAAGACTGGGTTTGACACTTATTGAATTTTAATGACCCTGTGCAAGTGGCTATAGCAGAATATAATACAATTTTATACTTCAATGTACTAAAATAAACGATTGTAGGCCTACTTTACCAATTTCATGATCTATTTTATCTAAATGCCATTTTGACGAACGTGGTGTGAAAGATCACTACAGTTGCCACAGTTCAAATGCAAAAAACTACTAGATAAAGCAAAAAAAAACATTAATGAAAATTAGACGTTATGATGACAGATGCAGTGCAATTTACTGAAATGTATTATGACTTCAGTGGAATTTTCAGTGGTGAAAAGATTCTTGTGAACCCATGACCTAAAAGCCAGGTAATTTCCTTAATAGCGTGCTTGTTAATTCACAAAAAATATATATATATATTTTTTATTAAAGATTTTGTATGTTTGAAATCACCTAACTATCACAAAATGGATTTGGATTGCCACCGTGCTTATATCTTAAAAACAGTTGGAGAAAAATGTAATTACATCCTTAAAAGGCAAAGACGTTTCCTTTTCATAGTGAATAAAACTCTAAATGCGTTTTTGTGTCATAAAATAAAAAGATGGAGCAGGTCACGTTTCCAGCGAGTACAGTCTAATGCAGTGGATTTTCACTGTACTTGGCATGCTGCTTTCACCCAGATTGCCTTGGCAACTCAGAAACGTTTATTGATATGAAATGCATTTGGATAGTTCATTTAAGTGCACCATAAAGGTAATTTGATTTAACACTTCACAACCCTCTGGTCACTCTGTGGTCATCCGTGTTTAACTAACATTTACAGCATTAGTTTTGTGCCAGTGATCATTAACACCCTTAAAACAAAAGCGGAATCATTAATAATCATGTCACATCCCTCTGCCTCCAGTGCTGGACTTGTTTGAGACTTTTATTTCTCACAGATGATGGACTGTGGCCAACTGAATACACTGAGCCAATGCCGCCGGTGCTCACCGAGTGTTGTGCAGTCTGTGTTCAGTAACTGCTCTGGATATTGACATGCATTATAAATCAGGGAGGATGGATGTCAAGCTACTATTTTTACATGCTGTGACCTCTGACCCGCTTGGATAGCTGCATAGATCCTAGTGGGTTGAAAGGCCTCGGTTTGGAGAGAGGAAAGAGATTCTTTGACTGGTTCTGTTGGCTCCAGGCGTGAAAAATAATCAGACTGTTTTTCCGACTGACATTACTGTAGTGGAAGTGTGGTTTGAGCATGCTGGGTGCCGCATTGTTTTGGGTATTGAATTCATAACTCATCCCTCTAAAGAATTGATTTGGTTTTTGAATGGAAGATTCTTGTGCAATCTTACTTTGGAAATTTCATCAAAACCGAAGAAGCATTGAATAGAGCACATTTAATAAGTCGAAGACCGCCTGTAATTTCAAAACAAGGGAATTTCTGAAAATCTCTGGGTCAGGGCAAGCGTTCACATGAATTTAAATGTTCTTAAGTTATTATGAAATAAACTAATGTTATAAATATAATATAGAATGAATTTACATGATCGGAATAATTTTCTGATTTTAATCATTGTTTTATTGTTTCAGTTTTGATAAAAGAAAGTCCATAATATTACAGCAATAGTAAAACGAAGATAATTAAGATTATTAGAATACGTTTTAAAGAGTATGTTTATAAAGACTATAAGAGCATGTTTCATAAGAAAATGCTATTTCAGTTTTTTTTTTCTTCAAAATGTCATGTTTTATTTAGTGTGTTACTTGACATTTCTTTGCAATTATTTTTTAACATACTAACAATTTATGAGTAGAAATAGTACATTTTTGCCAAATACAGAAACTGATTTGCCAAAATAAGCATTCAGTCTCCCATATTTATTTACAGTTCAATTTTATTTGTTTTTTCTGGAGAAATGAGCTATGAAGTTTCAAGTGTTATCCAAACTTTAATAACGGTGAAATTTGCACCGAAACCACAGCTAACCGTGGCGCATAAGCGTCTGACACATACAAAGAATATTTCTAGAAATGGATTAAATCTGAGCACGTTGAGGATCATTCCTCTCAACCCTCCCTCTCTCTGTCAGTTCCCTCCATCAGCTCATTATTCAATGGAAATAAAAAGCAGAACTAAAGTGAGAGAGCTCCCCTCTGTCTGCTGTCATTACGCTCCGTGTTAGCTGCGACGACTTCATTTCCTGAGAGGTGAGCTATGGAACGCGCTGTTGCTCAGTGACGGGAAGAGACAATGGACTGTCACATGTCCGGTCCGATATATTTTATCCACTCATCTATTTTCATTAGCGCCGTCAAGATATACTGTCTTTTTTTTTTTTTTTTTACTGAGCTCTCATAATTTGAACCAGGATAGGAGACAGAAAAGACAGTAAGGAAACAGAATAGCACAAAAAAAAAAAAATGACAGAAAACACTATTTTAGATTTTACACTTGTGTTGTCTTTGGGGTCTCGGAGGCCACGTTAATAGCTAAGAATATTTATCAATTTGAATTAAATGAAAATTCTGTGTTTTCTAAATATTACATATTTTATTGTGATACACTATATATATATATATATATATATATATATATATATATATATATATATATATATATATATATGTGTGTGTGTGTGTGTGTGTGTGTGTGTTAGAGCTGAGATTTTCAGATTCTCTGACTGGTGTAAACTCTGTAGAAATATATTCTTCTGCCACATATATAATTTATTTTATCGTATTTTTCTGCAGTGTCCTTTTTCTGGAGTCAAACACATAATTTACTTTCTATTAATAATAAGGTAGGTTGTTAAATTTAGTTAACCAACGAGTTAATAGCTAGAATTAATCCTTAAGTGATACCACAAATTCAAAAAAAAAAAACCCCAAAAAAACAAGACTTTAATTTTAAACGAAATAATTTTTTTATTTTAAAGATAAAAAAACAGCAGTCAATCTCAACAAAACATGAAAGTTAAGCACTACCGTGTGACACAAAATGAACTGTTTTCTACGATTTTTTTTTCCCCTTCTCTTTTTTTCCCAAACCCACAGCTTCCCAATCAAATGATATAATGCTTCATTAGTGGCCCAGAACTGTCGGCTTTTAGCCCTCTTCTGCATTTGTCATTATCTCAGCTCTATGAGAGAGCGCAAATTGATCTATTCATCATGACTGAAAAATACGAGGAAGAATCTAAAGAGAATGTGGTTCTCCTGAGCGCCGCACATCTACGGTGGGTCGAAGAAATGTCAAATGATACTCCTCCCTGTTATTTATCCATATTTTATTCACCCGGGCTGAATTACAGGAGCATAATATCAGTCTCTGTTCTGACTCTTTGCACCACCGCTGCATATATGCAAACCCACACTGACCCATTGTATTACTACCATAATTGTTACATGGTGCACATTAAAATCCCACCGCTGTGAAGCATCACAAACAGCATCATGGGGCATGTAGACTGTGTGGGCACTCCGGCTTAGATTGACGTGTACAGCACTTTTGGAGGAAAAGATACAGTATATCTTGCAAATTCATGAGACTACTCTGTAAAAGCAATGAAGAAAGGAATGAGAAATCCTTAGCTATTTCAGCCGTTGGTCTGTTGCTGTGGATAAAATTGGGATGAGATGAAGGAATAAATGACATGCGGTGCCGGAGATAATGTTTGTACACTGACAGACAGATGTAAGTCACATCTAATCTAAAAGCTCATCTCCAAATTGTTTGCAAGACTGCTGATATAATCAGATCGTACAGCAAACGTTCTCATATGGCTACAAGAAATAAGTGAGAATGTCGGTCTGTCCTTTAGCTTGAGACAAAAAGAAAGAAGTGCATGGTTTCTGTTTAGTGTACACCGAACAACTGATTCTGATTGGTCAGTGATTGGCGACATTCACTGAATATTTGATAATGCCAGCCAATTTTTTCATTATGCTAGCTTCCCATCTCACATCAAACTGCAGTTTTACATCCAGCTGTAGTCTATTTGTTCAGTAACACTTTAGAATAGGTAACACTTGTTCACTATTAACTATGAATTTTCCATCAATAAATACCTAATTTGCTGCTTATTAATAGTTAGTAAGGTAGTGGTTAAGTTAATTAGGAATAAGGTCATGTAGAATAAGGCATTAATATGTGCTTAATTGCTATTAATAAATAATATTCTAGCAATATGCATGTTAATAAGCAACTAAGTAAGAGACCCTAAAATAAAGTGTTACTATTTATATATATACATATATATATATATATTATATATATATATATATATATATATATATATATATATATACTGTTATAGTACATTATTCATGAATTAGTACAATAACGTAAGATATTAGAGAGGAAAAAGAGGGATGTAAAGTAACAGACAGAATGGTAAAGGAATTAGAAAAAATGTAGAAAATCTCACTCACTCACTCACATAAAACTCACCCAAGTTCACAAAGCAGAAGGAAAACTATGACCCCTTGTGTGTGGAGCAGGTTTTTTAGAAGTACACCACCTAAAAATCCTCAGGACAGTACAAGACATTGTACTGTTTTAATATGCCATAAAAATCATTCAACTGATTGCAAGCCAGACTCAAACTATAAAGTCAAATTATAATGTGCCGGGTTATTAATGCCGTCACTGTATTATCAGCAATCTTTGGCAAAGTCCTGAGCAAAGATGAGTGCAGCATCTGTTGAATTAAATGGCATTGACAACACAGCATCAAAAAAGCTGCATCAATATAACTAACAGATGACTGCTCTCAGCAGAGTTAGATTGGCGAGGAGTTCTCTCAGGGTCACCGCAGGCCTGCCGGTCGACTTTTCTTCCATTAAAATCAATTGTGAAGCTGGCCAGTGTGATGAACCTGAGCATTTGTTTTTCATCATGCATTTCTAGGCCTGTTGTATCTCCTATTTGGAGATATAAGATGAAACCTCTGCTGCAGATGAAATTAAATCAAGCATTCGAAAGCTGAATCTGAAACAAGGCATCTGTTTATGTGTGCATTTTGTTGGTCAGCATGAGGACAACGAACATCGATAAAACAATACGAGTTACGCATAAGAGTACAAGTTTTTTGCATTTTCATAAAACGAAATCCAGTTTCAGCCGTTCCAATGATTTGCCATCTAACGCCGCAAAAAGTGCTGTGCTGTAAAACGGAGCTTGACGCTATTGAGTTACTGTGGTCAAAATGCATAAAACTTTGGAAATGGTACTGACAATCATTTCGGTTGTCTTCACATTGCAATGTTCAGCCCATTATTACAAACACAAAACTGTGTAGTCATGTAATCAAGTTGGCCTCAGGAAGTGGTGACTGATCTATGCCTGTGACGTGTATTGATTTGAAACAAGACATAGTGGGCACAATTATATCTACATTATTTGCTCATTATCTATAACAAGAAAACTAATTGCTTGATCAATAGTCTAAATTAAACAGGCTTGAGTTTTTGCAATGTATGCTGTTCTTTTGCTCCTTCCATGCTGACTGATTGACTGAAACATCGCTCATTGACAAGCAAATTTTCCCCTCTCAAATAGAAATTTGAGCAATAATTAGGAAAATTAGGAAAGATGAGTTTGTTGTGCGTAACAGAAATATACATCAAGGCATTGACACTCGAGTGTTTCACCTTCTGAATGTGCTTTTAAGTAAAATGTTGTAAAATTCAACAATTTAACTCATTCCGGTTGATTTTGACTGTTAACACAGTCTGAGGTGTTATAGCTGAATCTTATCCATCTCAAACTCAGGAAAACCGACGAAAAAAATAGAAAATAAATTAATTAATAAAATCAGGTCAGTGCCGAGCTTCAGTTTAAAATGCGAGCAAACCTGTGTCTGACAGAGTAATATCATGAGTTTGTAAAATCTGAAATAAAACAAAACAAAAAGAATCAATAAAGTAAAATAAACATCATTTGTTTTCCGGCCGATTGAGTGGTTGAAGTTAGGTTGAGTGCACAGCAGTGCTGATTATAGGCTGGTAGGTGGGGCGTTAGCTGACCTTTATGATCATCTCAATTGTTGAAACTATCCCGTGGTTTTCGCAGTTGTTGTTCATCATTAAATCGACAAATCTGCATAGCCAAAGATAAAATATTTATTTGACCTTCTAACAAACCAAAATAAATGCCATTCCAATTTACTTTACAATCAAAACATCCTCAAATTTCCTAAATCAAAGCAGAGTTCATATTCCAGATCAAACTTAAATGTAAAGCCTGCATTTTATATGGAGAAAAAACTAAATCTTGTTTTTAGCAAAAGGATTATTCAAATTGTTTAAGAAGCTACTGCCTCATCTTCTTCTGTTAAATAGTTTTCATTTCATAAAGCGCTAAAGTAAAGTAAAAAGGTACATTTTTTACAGCATCCGTTTTTAATTGCTTTTTTAATAAAAACGTATGGTTGGCCTCATTGTCACAAATGAGAACGATTTCACAGCAGCACAGATTATAGATTGGCAGGAGGGGGATTAGCTGACCTTTCTCATCACATCCAGAACGCCAACTATCTGGAGGTTTTGGAAATGCTGATGACATCAGCGACATGTGGCCCAAAACTAATAATGAAAAAAAAAATCACATATTGAAAATTACATGCTGTACATCTAATTAAAGCTTTAGACATATATGTATGTGTGTGTGTGTGTGTGTGTGTGTGTGTGTGTGTGTGTGTGTGTGTGTGTGTGTGTGTGTGTGTCCCAGGACCACAAAACCACAATTTTTTTTTACATTGAGATTTGAAAATTTTGAATCTGAGGGTGCAAAAAAATCAGTTAAAATACTGAAAAACAATTGTCCAGCTGAGATTTTAGAAATGCATATTACTAATCAGAAATAAGGTTTTACTATATTTACTATAGGAAATTGAAAAAATACCTTCATGGAAAATGATTTTTACTTAATTATTTTTGGCATAAAAGAAAAATCAATCATTTTGACCTATCCGCCTAAAAACTAAAAGCCAGTAAAAGTCGAACAGCATGCAGCAACAAGTCTAAGCCATTTATTTTCAATTCATAGTTCAATATAAGTGATTTCTGGTCAAATTCATAGTAACTGTAGTGTGTAATGTCCCTCACTTTCTGACAGATTTCACTTTCCCTAAAACTATACATAACTGATGATTTTTTTCATGTATTTTTTTTTTTTTTTTTTTTTTTTAAAGAAGTATCTTAAAATTCTGACTAGCCAGCATCTATAAAGCTTCCCGATCATTTTAGCAATATACAGTGTTGCATTTGTATGTGTTTTTTGCATCACTTTTCGTCTCTGTTGAAGAATTCCAGCAATTGACTCGATCATTTTAGCAAATAGTCCCAGTGTTAAATTGCATCTCTCTAATTAGTATTTAAACTGTCTCCTAATAGTATTTAAACTGTTCGCCAGACACCACTGTTGAAAAAAAAAAAAAGCTAAAAAATAAACTTGCAATATTACAGCAGCCTCAAGGGATTACAACTGCATTTTTTTACTGTAGTAATATATATATATATATATTTTTTACTTGCGTGATAAATATTTCAAATAGACTGTAACCACATGCACAATAAGACTAGAAATATGGTTTATACCCTAGATTTGTTTCATGCAAAATATTATTTGTTGCCCGTAGCTAGTTACAAATATAATGCCCATGTGAAGACAGTTTGTCCATTTTTTAATATCTAGCTTTATACACTACAGTAATAATTTTTAAGTGATTTGACTGATTGACTGAAAATTGTATTCTCTATTTCCTTCATAGACTTATACATTTTAAAAGCAGAGGTGCTACTGGAATATTGTAGTCTACGTACATTAGATATCGTTGAGTGAAATTTGTACATATATTTTAATTTGTAATATGCAATATAGATCGCAATTATGTCCTCCAAATTACATTAATTAAGTGAACCAGCGAGCACAAAAAAATCTAAAATCCTCATCGACCAAAAGGACAATTTGAAGCACATGGAGGAGCAGAGCATGTTTACCACAAGCAATACAATCAGTCAGGAGGCTCGAATCAGTTCTGCTTGGGTAAGACAAGACTTCGGTAATGGAGGAGTATTTTGACATTCCAATCAGGTCTTTGCTTAAATTGTGTGGAACTGTGCAAACCCAAATCAATGTTCTAAGTACAATAAGCCTCTCGGCGATGTTATGAATATTTAGTATGGAAGATTACCTTGCGAGATGTACTCTCTGATTAGCATTAGCAGTATTCATTGAGTAAAACTGGCACTTTGCTGGACAGAAATGTGGATGGGGATAAACTAGAGTGTCCTTGCTGAGGACAAGGACCTTGAAAAATAACTAAATGCTACATGGTTTCTGCCAGGTGATACATTTTTTTTTTTTTTTTAAAAAGAAGAATTTTTTTTAGTCTCACATTTATCACATTATCCCCGCAATTGTAAATTTCGAATTGTGAGAGACATACAGTGAGATTTCTGAGCCATAAACTCACAATTCTTGCATTGTTTAGAATTGCAAGATTATTTATTGCTTCAGTGGAAGGCACAAAAAAAGTGCAATATTAACCTATCCACAAGGGATTAACAGCATTTTTTCTTTTGTTGTTTTGGCAGAAAAAAATATTCTCAATTGTCCATATATTGTCCAGATATATTTCATGCACATTATTAAATGCTGCTCTTTAGCTGTTACAAATTTAAATTATATGAGATAATTGTATGTCCCATTTATAATATCTAGCATTATACTTTACAGTAATAAGATTTAAGTGCTTTCATTTATTAATTTACGTCATTTATCACTTTAATCTACTTCATTTACTGCAATCAAACAGCAGTTTATTCCAGTACTGGAATATTGTAATCTATATTACATGCTGTTGTGTGAAAATTATACATATTTTACAAATCTCTTTTTTTATTCATTGCAGTCCTTAGATTAAAGGTTGTACTTGAAACAAACTCTTAACTATGAGAAAACAAATCAGAATTGGGAGATAAAAAAAAGTTCAATTTGTTTTGTTTTGTGAACATTTTTTTTGACATAAACTCAAAAAAGTCAAAAAAAAATTTTCTTTAAGTCTTGCCATTCTGAAAAAAAATTGAGTCCATGTTGTCCATATTATATTAAAGACTAGATATGTTTGATATGCATTACTGCTTTAAAATGTGACGCTAAAGAAAAGCTTAAGTATATTATCTCAAAACTTTTCTTTAAGCTCCGATGTTCGTAACATAAATTATTATGTGCTCCTTTTTAATTCATCAAGATCCGTTTTCAAACTGTCACAACTCCATTGACATCTAAATTGAGAGTGTTTTCACTCCTTCTACCTCCACGGTGCATTGAAAAGCAACCTCACCCACTTTAACTGAGAAACAAGAGAGAGTCGCACTTTTGACAACTCACTGGCGATGACAAGAGTCGCCCTGAGGCATCAACAGGAACTCGAGACTTGAGAAAGATTAATGTCCTTAAACGCACAGTCTGTAGCTGATGTGAATGCTTTCGCTGTCTATCTCAGCGTCTCTCAGCTGAACTTCCCCATGACGTGACAAGGGAGTCGAATGCCAAGTATTACAGACAGATCTGACCTCTGACACCCCGCGATGACACACGGGACCGGTGCATTATAGGACTCGCTGTTTTAGCAAACAAAGCAATTTCCTTCCTCACGCACGCTCTCGCACGCACTGACAGTCTCTTCTCATTTCACTCTCACGGTTTGGATTCCTCGAGAGTGACAGCAGCAGTTGTGCTTGAGATTAAGGATAATAAGAGTCAGACCGCATAAGCTGAAGATGAAACTGAACTCTCCGTCAAACGTCACTAAACGTCCGTGCAACAACAGCTGTCGTGTGTGAAGGATGTTTCCTGGAGGATATTCACACTGATATTAACCCTTCAGTGGACAGATCTTTAGGATGTGATTATTTTTCAGCCGTTAATTGATACTTTGATTCAGGAACAGTGCCTAAAATTGATTTCGAATTTTTTAAGAAACGTTTTAATGTTACAAACGTTTTCTAGTTTTTTTTAAAAAAATCTTTAAAAGGTACAAAACAGATTTCAGTACTTTAATAGGCTGGCATATTAACATTATATCAGTTAATGAAATTATGGCATTTTACTGTAAATTTTAGCTAAAACTGTAAAACCTAAAACGTTGTTACCATATTTTTCCGGCAACTACAGCTTTTTCAGTGTAAATTTTACCTATTTTTTTTACAGTCATTTTGAAAGATAATTGATAGTTGACGCAAGATTTAGGGACACACATTTTTCTAAGACAAAAAAATGTATTTTAAATCATTTCATGTTGTAGAAATAAAATTTCTATAACCTATAACATAACGTACAATGTAATGGTGTTTAAATTATAATGGTTCCTATTTTGTACACAAAGTTTAGAGTTAATTTAACAGGAATAAATTACATTTTCAAACATATGAAAAAGGAAAACGGCTATTTTGACATTTTCATATTTTATTTTATTGTACATTTTTATTGCATTGTACGTCTATTTTCATTGCATTTTGCATGATCATATTAATGAGTAAGAATAAGAAACTTCCCTCAAAATGACAAAACATTTACATTAGTAAAAAATTTGTGAATAAAAATGTACAAAAACACTTAAAAAAACATTATATGCAAACACAAGGGAAGGAGGAGGGTTAAGTTATGCACACAAACAGAAGCTAAGCAGGCTTACACACAAATAAACAAATGCAGGTAAAGCGGGGAGTAACTCCTCATAAAACGCGCTTCTGAGTAACCACAATTTTATGTAGCTTAACAAGCGCCTGAACATCAGTCATGCCTATGTTACATTGGTTTGAAGGATGAAAAAGCGAATGAAATCCTCCAATCCTACAGTAAACACTGCATTATTCCTCAGCTGATGCAAAGCAAACAGATATTTGTCTGAAGTCTGACTCCGACTGTAATGAAAGATATGTGTCAGGACTGAATAGATGAGATTTAGCGCTGTGCAAAGAGGGCTGCGAATTCAGTAAAGCCAGTTAAATCTTTCATCAAATTCTGCTTTTCACCAAAATTATACTGCTGGCACTGTGCTCAAAGCTACAGCACGAGGGCTGAATATGTGCCAAAGACAATTTTTTATGTAATACAATTCATCAGACCTGTAGATTACTAAGAAAATAAAAACAAAATCCCAGCTGAGCCACAACTCCAGAAACACAGAAGCACCTTGACACTTGTTTGTTCACAAAGGTGGGTGGGTGTGTGTGTGTGTGTGTGTGTGTGTGTGTGTGTGTGTGTGTGTGTGTGTCCATGCATGCATGAAGAAAAAGAAAGAATTCAAGATTGACTGATACCACACACGACCTTATTTGACTTCATCACTTAATGAAAACATTCATATTTATTATATTTATAGATGTAAAGAAACTACGGTACTAGCATGTCAAAAGTTTTTTTTGTCAAAATACATTAAAGGTTACAAATAATTTAAATATTTGTAAAAAATCTACAAACATGAGTTTGTGTGTGTGCACATATATATATATATATATATACACACACACACACACACACACACACACACACAAACCCATGTTTATATGCATATATAAATTTATAGATATTTTTGTATTTAGACACTACTTGAATACCAACTGCTACCGGATTTAAATCAGTGTGTAAAGAAATAGCAAATTAGCAGATTTCGCTCTAATAAACTTCAAAGTTTCAGATTGTGCGTCAAAATCTTTGCCGAACAAACATAAATTCATTTTGTGTGTGTGTGTGTGTGTGTGTGAAGCATGGTTATGAAAGAGCATGGTTATTATTACCCAGCTGTGTTTTAGTCAGATCAGGGCGCAGGAATAGCTCTGCAGGAGAGAGAGATGCATGCTGGGAGCTTCCTTCCTTTCCCATTGACAAATGTTACATAAATTATTCACCCTAAAATAAACACCTGGATCATCTCTGCCAGTTCCATGAAAAAGTGTAGTTTGTGTCTTATCTACTCAGTGTTTTAGAGCCAGAGATCACCAAGAGACTGCCGAAAGATGGTATTTCTGCTGTGGGTAAATTACGCCAGCAGGACTGACAAAAGGCTTTTCACATTCAATAAAAATCAGCCGGTTTCATGCATATATAACACCCATAACTTATCATGCTGTGTAATGGATTAGGAGAACAAATTCGAGTTGGAATGGCTAAACACAACTTTTATTTCCGATAATGAAGTACATGTCGGGCAAGAACAGTGAAATATAATTATGTAAAATATAGCTAAATTAATGTGACAATAAAAATTTAATGTAGGGACTCTTAAAGGGGACACATCTCTTATGAGATAAAGATGCTTGAAATAAATAAATCAAAATGTAACTTTCAGAAATTCATTTATTAAGCCACAAAACGGCTCATTCTAAAATAATGCAACAATTGTTCACACTTTCCTCTTGGGTAATAAGAAACTTGACATGCCCAATTACCCTGAGGTAATAAGAAGAAAGCTGAATAGTGTATTTATAAACATTAGTTTACTTGAAGAAACATTATCATTATCATAGAGCACAATTTTTTTTTTTTTTAAACCCACAGCCTGTATATATTTTCAGAATAAAAGTTCCAAATTTCTATGGGCAAAACATAAAAAAAAATCAAAGGCCATAAAGAAGATGCAAAATGTAGTTTTTCAATGTATTTCCATATTTTTATGCCCCTCGTGGAAATATTACATAGCAAAATTAAATATTTAAAAAATGTATAATTGGTCTTTTTTGTCTACAAATGACAAAAACAGACAAAAAAAGAAAAAGAAATTATTTTTTTTTTTATAAAAAAATAACTTAAAAATAAATCAAATAAAAATCAATTTTCCATCAAAAGTCTGATCACAAAAAAACAATGTGAACATCCTGTACAAGTGATTAATGAGCAAATCACAGTTTGTTGTAAGAGCTTTGACAGCCTTTGTTGTTGCAAGAGCAGATGCTTTTTAATTGTGATGCTGTGATGCTTTAGAGCTTTCCTATAAAGTCAGCATGACAACTTGCAAATCAAAGCCTGTTTCAATTGGAAGGCTGACTTCACGCACTGGTGGCGTCCTGCTGGTTTGGTAATGTTTTATTCTCCGGCAAATTTAAAAGCTATACGTGTCAGTCTGTAACCAAAGAGCCTAATTAGTCTGCTTGATCTATGGAAACAACAATGAAATCACTTTATCTCATCAGCTTGGTCTGATTGGCCAATAATTGTTACGTTCCATAAATGTGCATATCACAGCTCAATCATCAGACAAAATAAAAGGAGCCTTATCATGCTTTCGTTTACAGCTAATCATCCTCGGATCACAGTCTTGTGTTTTATGTGTCAGCAGCATTAATGTAGTTGTTTACTCCATAGCATGCTTTGATAATGTTATCAGCAGGCCGAATGCATAGACTAACACGGGTCTGCCTTTGGGAAGGCCATCTTAAATGTCTCCATTAGGAAAACAGTCACAATGATTAGCGAATGTGAAGCATTTTCTTATCTTTGTAATTGTTCTTGCTGCCACTCAACTTGATGCCATAAGCATCGATTTTGACAGGGCTAACTATGAAACACATTTTTGTAATATAAACTCGCAGTCATAACTTTTTGCCAAGATATAAATTAACAATTGTAAGTTAAAATGTCAAAGATACATTTGTTTGAAAAAGATTTGAATAATTGGAAGTTTATAACTCACATTTCTGACTTTATTTCTTGCAACTGTGGGTTTGTACCTCTATGAAAAGTCTTTCATCGTTCCTTTATGAACTATAGTAACTGTGAAGCATCGTAAGGGTTAAAGAAGTCTGTCAACTACACACAGTTCAATAACTTAAAGCTACAGAGCTATTCGAGGACTCCATCGATGGTTAAATCCTTGCACTGATTTATCGATAACAGTAAAAACACTACGCTAGAGTAAATGATAAGTATGTCATATGTTTAATTGATTGACAGCCCTAACTGTAATTTATGACTAACCGTCAAAACTTACATGGTCATGGTTTTATGGATAATTGTCTTAAGAATATGATCTCAGATAGAACAAACAACATCAGTTTGTTTGTATCAAAGAACAGATGATTAATCTGCTAATACATGCGCATGCATTACTCCAGAGATCCTCGAACGCAAAACTTTTGAGTCTCACTTTTGTGCATCATTAAGAAATCAAGCTAAATGACATTCTTTAGCCTAATTTTTGATCGCCGAACACCACAAACCAACAGTGTGGATCTGTCATCTAGATCATAGTTTCTAATAGCTATTTTAAGTTTTAAGCTACAGTAGACATGACACTCTAGCAGGCCGCTGTTTTTCTGCATCAAAAATGAACGTTATGTTTTCGCAGTCTGTTATTTTCTGGCTCAAAAGTGACAAACAGATGACTCAAGAGACGTGCCGCATATAAACACACACTTGCAAATCTGAGTTTATGGGACACAGTACCCATACTTTGATATCCCAGATGTATTTCTACACAAATATTATGTTCGTTTCACTAATTAGACTTAGGAAGGGAATACACTATTTGCAAGATGCAAGTCATATTTTGACGCCACAATATTGTGTTCAGATCCAGTTATACTTGTGTTTCTGCCTAAAATGCTTTCTTATACAGAATATGACACTCCTTATTCCTTAAAAATCTTAAGTACAGTACTTTGTCTGCCGGTCAAAATACCCATGATGCTCTGAGCCAATCAATAGAATTAATTAGACACAAACTGGCACTTGCACTACTGTGATCAATATTTCAACAGCAAGGGGCACGAGAAACAGATCCATTTTTTAAAAACTCAATCTAGAAACAAGATTCATAATAATTGATTCTTCATACTTGGGATGCCTCCATATTGTTGTTCCACTGTGTGTTATCAGTAATGGATTTCATTGCTAATCAGAAGCTCAGAACTCTAACTACAATTCCACACAGTCAACATACTAGCAGCAACACAAAATCAGCTTTATTTACAAAGACAGACTAAATGAAACTCTTCATCAAAACCATTAATCTTGGATTATATCAAATTGCACTTTCATTACCTTCTTTGTATACTCAGTCTTTCCTTCAGCCAAAGTAATTATTCCTTGTGGTCTGCTGCAGGATGTCATCACATTGAACACGTTGAGTGTTTTTTTTCCAAGCTGTATTTGCAAGGTTAGGTTTTGCATTTCATTTTAGAATAATCAGGTGCGCATATCTCCAGACAACTAGATTTGACCTTTTTTTGCCTGATACAAGACATTAAAATAGATAATCAGTGAATGAAAAGTTTTTGAATAATTAGCGCCCATGCAATCCCACAATGCTCTGTGCCGTTGTTCTCTACAACACCAGAAGCTTCGCCTGATAATGTCAAAATCATAATCAGTCGGAATGTTCTTCCAAGTGTGATATGATAATTTTTTTGGCTCCGTTTGCTGAGAGCATCCTATAATATTCTTAATATATTATAGGTTATGGCTTGCTATACCACAGCCTCTCTGCTGTTTTTCAAAACTTCCCTGTGTCAACACAAATAAAGCGTATCAGCTGTAAATTAAAAAAAAGTGCCAACTAAGGAAATACTTATGAAGATAAATGTCTACCTGAGGACAAAGAAAAGAAAAACCAGGCGAAATCAAATGATAAATCTCACGATGCACACTCCAAACCCATTTCTGCCAAATTCTTTAGGGAGATCCTATTGTCTTTCAGAGTAATAAACATGACTAATTGCCCAAACCCAGCTACGTCCCTGGATAGGTGACCTTTAGAGCCTGAAGTATCGTGTGCGAAAGGAGTTTCTTGTTTCTCTGAATTAAGAGCACAAATTCCATCCAGTTATTCTCAACAGAGGCATTACTCATACCAGGCACCTCCACTGACCCCTACGCTGCGGTTTTATTTGCAATTCAGTACCCAAATTAGCTGGAATCAGTTAAGATATAAGCGAAAAGTTTTCTCCCCTGATAATAGAGGCACAGCAGATGATGCTCTACCTACAAAGTCTCTCATTGTTACTATTCACCCTTGTAATTATGGGCAAATCCACAAATACAAATCTCCCTTTAGACTAAAAGGAAAAAAGAATGCATTTCTTGATTTCAGTGCCTATTGTTACGGTGAGGATTAAGAAACGAAGCAAGAAAGCAAGCTGGATGTCACAGACATCCCATTAACTGGCCAGAAGAAAAGTGCCCTTAAAGCTGAGCCCCAAAAGCTGGTCATATTGGGTCCCAGTCTTGCATACCTGCCGTAAGCCAGCCACAATAGGGCGTGCACCCCCTCCCAACCCCTGGACCTGCCAGAGTTTTGTTGTTTTGCATAGGGAGAGTGGGAGATCAGTGCTAAATCCAGTGTAATCTCTCTCTAAGCTACAGAGCAGGCTCAAAAACGCCCTCATGAGCCTGAGAAGCAGGGCCCTGCCTGAGTCTTTGATCCCCGAAGAAACAGATTACATCTGAGGAATGAACCGCCTTTTTAACTGTTACCCCAATTTCATTCAAGTCACATCTGCATTGAGACATCTGAAGGACCCCGGTAACACAGTGGCATAACCTGAAGACATATCAGGAAAACCAGACCTTTCTGTGACTGTGTGCTTGATTTTGCCTGTGGCCTGTGGTCCACAAGGAACCTGAAATCATCCAGATTGTGGACTCCACAAGGAAAATGGCTTCAGCCGAAGGTATACTTTTCTAGCCCATTTTCTGCTCCGGCAGGCTGATTTTTGTGTCCATGTATGTGCAAGTGATTTGAGGGCTTAATAAACATAGATTCACTGGGTAGTGTGCTCCAAAATGTGACTTATGAATGGCTTACGTACAGAAATCAGTGATAGCCTGATATATTACTTAAGACCTACTGTTTAAAAATTATAATGAAACTTTATTTTGAGTATTTCATTATTGCACCACGCACATTTAAAAAAAAAAATGACAGACACAGTGGGCGTGGCGTCAGGCCTCGGAGAGGCTTTTTATTAACAAAAATAGTGTCCTATAATAAATATATATATATATATATATATATATATATATATATATATATATATATATATATATATATATATATATATATATATTAAGCCTAAAATTAGTTTAATGTCAAATGAAGATTGTATGATCTTTGAATAATTTTGGTCTTAGATATTTAAAGTGTACACAAAATACACTTAAATATATCTTTAGTTGGACTTCAGCATTACTTCTGCAGATTTAAAGTGCATTAAATACAAAATCAGTTATTCCAATTTAACAGACTTTAAGTTTACCAGTTAACTATACTAAAAGTACAAGGGCGGGGTATTTTTACTAAGCACATAAATTACATAAATAAAATCGTAGTACTCAGCCTGAAATAAATGTATTTAAAATACATTTAGTATATTTATTGTATACAAAATCTTAAGACTATGTAATTGTTTACTCTCATTTTTTCTAAATTGTTTGACTTTTTAGTATGTAACATTTATATATATATATATATCTGTGTTTGTGTACACAATGTGAGTTGAAAACTCGGGCCGACTTTAGGAAGAAAAAACTAACTGGGTTGTTCATTTGTCCTGAGAGAACCTTTTTCTTTCCTTTAAAAAAAAACAGATTTGGGTCAGTGTCCTCACTGCTGGTCAGAAAAACTAGGGCTATGGCAGAAAAAGTTCAATAGAACTAGCATCAAAATGAATCGGTAACTTCCTGCAAAACAAACATATTCTACAGAGATATTCACTTCCTAAAAGTGTATATGGAGGCAAATGCCATGTATATTGGAAATATCTGTCCTCCAGGAGACATTTCCAGTGTGACCCAATGCTGTATCAGCTGCTTGACTGTTATCCTGTAATATTTAAAAGAAAAAAAATGGAGATGTATCCAGATGATAAAATGGAGTGAAGCTGTTTTTACCTGAGGGCCCACAGTCAAAATCTGACAGAAGCGTAAGACTACAGCCTGTCAGCTTTTACTATGTGTGTGACAGTTTGTGAGTTTTCGAAGTCTCTCGTGATTGAGTGGACTCATCACAAAGCAGACAATCAACAGCTGTTCAAAGGCCAGTGAATTGCGAACTAGACAACATTTCACATCTCAACATTTATAACCATACATAACAACTAACAACTCTCTCTGTATCCTTATAAAAGTTTACAGCCAAACACACACACACACACACACGCGCACACGCAAGCAAACACTCTTCAGGACTCTTGTCTCAACTTTAAACTCTTCAGCTACCTAACACTGTGTTACAATTACTGTCACTCACTCCAACAACGCTTTAGTGGTAACAATTACCCTGTTGTGTCCAATTAGTCCTGTAATCAGGCCTTGGTAATTGCCGCTGCAATTGCAGTTCGTAGTATAAAAGCACATCCGTCACAACACCCTGATTGTCTTCAGGCTCATTGGGCTTCATCTTTAATCTCTATGGAGAAATTCCGCTCCCCCTCCTTTTGCAATAACACTTCCCCATCCCATACCGCCATTTGTCATTTGGATACAATGCATATGTTGCACCAAGGGCAGGTGCACAGTTACTAAAATTAAATAACAAGGTATGAATAATACCTGATAAAAACTGCCCAGTTTTGCATGCAGCACATCTGGTTAGCTGACAAGCTAATGTAATGCTAACACTAAGTGTAGACGACAGATGAAATATTGTTTAGGCATCTCTATGTAGATTTTGAGGCATCTTGGGAAGTAATACTATTTCTATAACCGACTACTGTTGTTTTAGTTTTATAAACGAGTTTTATGAATAAAATGGTTTATGTGGATGATCTATCAACATGTAAAGTCATGTACCTCTTCTTAAACTTTTGTTTTATCAAGGAAAACTTTTGTAAAACTTTGTTTACAAAACATCTTCACAAGGGTTGACTAGGATGAACAATTATTTTTAATCAATAATAATGATTCTACATTTACTTAGTTAACAACATTAGTAAACATGAATTAAGAATGAGCAATAATTATACAGCTTTCATTAATCTTAATTAATGTTAATTTTATAATTTACTAATGCATTTTTAAAATCACAAGTTGTGTTTGTTAACATGAGTTTATGCACTGTGAACTAACAAGAATAAACAATGAACAACTGATTTTTTACATAAACAAACATGAATAAATAGTTATCCGTGGTTTGTTCATGTTAGTTAACACATGAACTAATGTTAACAAATGACACCTCATTGTAAAGTGTTACCAGGAAATCAAACTGTGTTGTTTTACTCATTCAAACAAAAGCCTTTTCCCTTTTATTTTACATAAAGATTACAAAATTAAGATTATAACAATATTAAGCCATGCTTGTTATAAAGAAACTATAAATCGAATGAATTTACATCTAAAAATGGGCTTTTCGTTAAGTTTCGACTAATTTCCGGTTTAAATCCGGTTCTATTAAAAAACAGCTGTAACAAACAGATTGCACTTGCCAAGTTATCAGTGTTTTAATGTACACTCAATTGATTTTCTAGAGGGAACTTCATAAAAGGTATGAAACTGTGAGACAGCTGTCCGCTCTGCTGTCCTTGGCCCTGGGGATGTGCAACCAAGGGGCTACTGACTGGTAACTGGCCAAGGTGTGTGAACACTGTAGTGCGAGCGCCTGTGTGTGTGTGTGTGTGTGTGTGTGTGTGTGTGAGTACTACAGTGAAGCCCAATGGACTGGCAACCATAAAGTTGCATTTTGTCTAGTGCCAAACTTCGGCATGCCAGAAAGAAAATGGCAGAGAAGATACATCTCACTGCGTCTTCAAATGACTGTGTAATATCTATGAATGCCTTCCCGTGGGTTTGAATAGAGCCAATAGGACACCTGCCTCAAATGCTTACCGAAATGGTGAGAATCCAAGAATGCATTTGAGTCCTCACTATTGAGCTAAACCACGTAGCTCGACTAAAAATACCTGAACCAACTGAGGTTCTGTTCCTTTAATGGTTCTCAAAGCATATTTGTCCACCGATATAAACAGAACACAGCACTATGAGCTTATTTTACAAATCAAGTCCAGCCATGCAGTGAGATGACAGAGAACAAATGACTCTCATGAGTCGGTTTCAGTAAATCAAAAGCGTACTGCACAGCTATTAAGGTCCAGCTCCCAAATGAAAGATTATGAGTCAGGTCTTTTCTAATGAATCAAAAATATACAGCATAAACCTCACAGTTTTTAAGTTATTTTATCAATAAGCATTGGAATTGCCTTTTCCCTCAAGTATTTCTTTAAGATATTAATTATCAAATGTCGTACTGGTCCTCGTGTTATTTCACAGAGTTTGAACTGCAAAGGCGGAGGAAAGTCATACGGGTTTGTAAAACACGAGTTGGAGTAATTGATGACAATGTTCATTTTTGAGTAAACTGTCCCTTTAATGGAACAGTTAAGCAAGCAAATTCATTACTATTCCCCTCCAAATCTATTCCCCCTCTGGTTCACATCTGTCACTCTGCGTCCCTCCCTTCCTCATTTGTTTCCTCTTTGTACCTCTTCCTTTCTCTTTATTCACATTCCCACACATAACAGCCTCTCAAAAGAAGAATCTCTGTTGACATCCATCACCCATTTACAAATTTGCAGGGGAATATCATAGCAATTTGCACCCATACGACTCCCCCGCACATTTACTTTTTTTCCTCTTTTACCAGCTTCTCCTAGCAGGAAGTTTTAGTTCTCTTTCTCTCTCTTTCCAGGATGTCACGCAGAGGCCAGATATTTAAAGAGATGAGAGCTGCTTTCTGAAGTAGTGCTTGAGAGAGACGGCAACCTAATTCCACCCGCTAGATGAATGGGAGCTTTTAGTCTGCGTCCCTGTCAATCCGCGAGCTTTGAAGTGTGCCAACTTCACAAGAAAGCGCAACAAAAAGATTGGGGGATGGCGGGTGAGGGAGTAAAGAATGAGGGTGTAAGGTGAAAGAGAGAAAGTTGATGTCTCTATTGAACGAGGGAACACGTTGCGGCTACACGCCACCCTCTCTCAAGCGTCGAAAAGGGAACAAACTGTATAATAAGGGAGACGGATGAAAAATTCCCGTTCCACTGTCATTGGGAAATTAGTGAGCAGATGAAGCTGCAATTCTGATTAGTGCTTTTTCACGTTTCGACAGCTGTTTTAGCAGGCCGTGTGAGAGCTAGCCTACAGCACCCTGACTCACTCGCTCTCTGATAGAAGATTTCTACTAGTAAAGCTCCCAAATCGTGACATGTTTTAACCTTGGGACTATGAGCAGCTAAAGAGACATCGCAGACCCGGCGATGTATACATTTGTAAATAACATCATGTATCTTTATGCATTCATGTGTATAAATGGAGCAGGTCACTATGGAAACTCGCTCTCAGTCTGAACAACATGGCAGTTCTACCTCCTCGATGCATAATGGTCTCACTTTCCATATCAGTACTGCATAAGCAAAAAATGTCCTGACTGACTGACTAATTTGACATTTGTTCAAAGCGGTGGCAGTTGAAGTAGCTGTACAGGAGATTAGTCTAAATCTACCCTGGTAATAGCAGTAGGATTTCTGTAAGGCAGGTATGTCCTGCCGAGCATTTGCATGCTCAGTGTTCCAAATAATTGCCCCTCTGGGACTGTTTTATGTCTGATTGTGAAGAATGTTCCCATTTCACAACAAAAGGAGCACAAGAGGGCTATTATCTGTATCAGGTCCCTTCGCTGATTTAAAATGAGGTTTAGTCTTTTGAGGTGCTTTTTATACATAAAAAGGGCATTTTATCTAAGAAGTCGTGTTCTGAATTATAATTTTAGGCGAAGCATTTTGTTTTGATTTTTTATGTAAAAAGCAAAAAGGTTTATAATATATAAAGATGTTATTTTTACAATTTTGATCACTGAGTAGGACACTCGGACAAATGCCATTTTGGAGGTTCAGTTCAAAAGCCAGGTTGTTTTGAGCCAAACGCAATGTTGTAAATGTCATGTGAATATGATATTGTTCAAACGTTTGGGGTAAGATGTTTATAAGATGCTGAACCCAAAAGTTTGAAGAGTACTATACACATATTTCTAATAATTTAGACGTTAAATATTACGTTATATACTGTGTGATAGACTGGTCGTTCATTCCCTGCTCTGTTAATTGTTTGCCAAGTGGAACAGCAAAAATAACGAAACAATAATTGATCTTGAACAGGTTTTCGAAACACTCATTTTGCTTGCTTAAACAGTTTAGCTCAGCCAAAAGTTGACTGTGAAAGCAAAAAGAGCAATATTTTGAGAGGGCTGCAGAGCTGCAGCCTTCACACTTTTTCAAGTCAACCTAAGAATGGCTTACTTAAAGATGTCTCCGCACATTAAACTAGGTTAGAAGGTATTTCCATTTCGGAAAAAAAATGGCATACTTCACTTGAGTGCCAGACTATGTTTAAGTCGAGATCTGGAAGTCAGAATCATCTTTAATCAGAATGATCTGCGTCAGTCAGATGGATAGCGTGTTCCCATCAGCCTGCAGAGGGATGCTGAGTGACAGTGAGGGGACTCGGGCAGGCATCCTGGCCTAGAGGCAGACCCGAAGGCCATCTGATGATCAACCGACTGTGTGTGTTTAGCTACTGGGTGAGGCACTGTTCACCTTACGGTCATGGTTTGAATCACTGCAGACTGGCAGCCCATTAGTGGTATTTATGTCTCAATATTTGTGAGCTGATTCAACACATTTGGTCTTATTCAATAACAGTATGTACTATATATAAATATATAACAGAACTATTCAAAAAAAAAGTTTGGGGATAGTAGAATTTTTAAAATGAAATCATTTTAATCAAGTATGCATTAGAAGGATTAAATTACAAATAAACTCTGTCATTTTATTCAACCAAACATCATGCAAAAATGCATCACACAATTAAAATTAAAGCAATGGAACTGTTTTAAACTTTGAGAAGATTAAAAAAATACAGCATATTAGAATGTTTTCTGAAGTATTATGTGACACTGAAGACGCTGTCAAAATCTAAATATAAAAAAAGCTACCACATAAACACTGAAATGATCTTATTGGGAGCTAAAATTTCAGCAGACATGTCTGTTCTCTGTTTGGACATTTTTCTTTTAGTTTAGAACAAACCAAAGGGTTAGAAGAGAAGATTATTTTCTACCCCTGGACAGTTGCCATAGAGGGATTATAATGATTTGTAAGGTCCAAACTTCATCTGACCTGACCACAGTCCTACCTACATATCCATTTAAAGACAGAAAGGAGGGTCAAAACATTTGGCTATCCACACAATGATGCCCCTGGAGCAGACAGAGTCTGAAATTTGGTCCAAGGGCCAAAAAAGAAGAAAAAGGAGGATTAAGATAAAACTGTTGGTAACGTGGACTAATGCCAGTTCTTAGTATAAGAAAAAAGGAGTGTGAAAACTGGCAGAGAGCAAATATAGTACGATTTTACTCTATTATTTAAAAGATTAAATATGTTTACGTAAGAGAATGCCAGTCTATTTTTAATGGCCATACATTAGGCAATAAAAGTACATCTTGCAGTGACTGCAACATGACAGGGAAGATATTTAAATGCTTGGTTCAAATCCAAATAAAGACAAAACAGCAGCACTCTAACAAAAATACCATTTGTAAAATCAGTTTACTTTGTTGTCTAATGAAATAATCTGCTTGGGTTGCATCCAAAGATGTCATTACAACCAAAAAATAAATAGCAGATTTGTCAAGCAAAGCGAGTAGTGCATACGAAGAGGCATAAACAGCTAAAATTACATATTCCATTTGGGCAGGGCATTCACATTTATTTCTGGATGGTTTGCATTGTTTATCACACATGGAATTGTGACACTAATGCAAGTGGGGATAATAGACGCAAGAATAGCTCTCAATGGTTGGATTTCCATTGATACAGTCAAACAGTTAAGAGATCGCTCCAGTGGTTTGTTTAAGAATGCACAGCAGTGAATCTTTATGCCTTTGTCTTTAAATGTCTGAATATGAATTATTGTGTGTCATCTTCAGTTGAGTGGCCTAGTGGGAATCCTTGACATCAGAGAGGAGTCCTAGAACCTCCGCGGAGTTTGGCAAGGGGAAAATGATATACTTGAAATGTTCTGTAATAAAGTTAAGCCTGAGAAAGTGCTGTCTTGGGAGCACTAAAGTATACCTTCTGAACTTCTAAGCTGTCATTCCACTCTGAATAAGAATTAAGACCCGTTTTCCCAACTGAGTGTCCAGACAGTTAAACACTGACAGAGAAGCTGAAAGGAGGAGAGGGAAAATCAACAATGCTCCGCCTGTTCCATACAAATAACTTCAAAACACAGGCCGTACAGCTCCAATGGACAGCGCTATTGTTTAATGCATGGACGCCCCTCCTGCCGCAAATTAAGTTTTATGCTTGCTGGATGTTTCTTTGATAGTGTGTGTGTACATGTCTTTTCTGATTTACTGTTGAATCTTGGTCTTTAGAAAAACTAAATACTTGTGGTCTACCTACCTACCACATTTAAGCTTACTGTGCAATATATGCATTATTTATCAGTTGATTAATTGATTGATTTTCTTTTCATAACGGGATTATGAATATATTTATTTATTATTTGATTTTCAGTAGAGGGACTGTTTGTTATGTTTTTCAATTTTTTATTTTCTATAGAGAGATTATTTGTTTTCCAGGATGGATTATTTATTTATTTTACTTTATTTTTATCTCACAGTAACATGGTAACAATGCAAGGACAGAATGGCAATGAAATAATAATGATCGGATGACTTGAATTCTTTATGGTTAGACTACATCCTGGCAGTCATTTTAAGATATTTTCCTGAAAAAATGGCACTTTCTAGTTTTCGTGAGCTACATTCACAAAAGTAAGTAATATTTACATATATAATGGGCTTTTTAATCAAATTAAAAAAGAAAATGCTTAAAATGTGTGCTCTATGTACAAAGACACAAAAAAGATTTTAAAGTGTCCTTGTTAAGCATGTTACATGTACTCACTATTATAATAACAATAAATGATGTGTAATATGCAAGTGACCCAAACCAAACCCTAATCTTTACCCTAATCAAGTACATGAAGCAAATTGTAATTTATTATAAAATAAAGTGCAATCAAAAAGAGGGCTGTGGAATTTCCTTTTGCCAAAAACCTTACCACCTATGCCTGATTGTCTGTGGGCAAGAATATATCATTTCTAAAAAGCTCTGAATCTGTCAAAAGTCCACTATATCGTTCAAGACTTTTGCTGCCAAATAAACTGGGATATCTGGGTGCAGATACAGTAACACAGAGAAAGAGTACATATTGTTCATTTACATAAACTACCGACATTGCAACAATACAAAGGTGGCTGAAAATCGGAGAACTTATCCTCTAAAACCCTGAAGGCAAAAGCGTCATGTTTATAAGCAACAACGATACAGCCAGCACCTCTTTACATTGTACTCAAGCTGAACAAACATGTCAGGCTGTGCTTCCCTGATTCTGAAGGACAGACCTTGCAACTCCCGACAGGGAGAGAATTATTAATCAGGCTGTACCTTTGCCAATGCCTTTTGATACCTGGCAGTATGGAATTAGATTGAATGCCTTAAAATTCCAGTCAGTCGAACAGACAGCTTAGCAACTTGATTTTCTCTCCCACTGACTCTTTCTGTCTCCTCAATTCAGATGTAGTCTACGGGGACAATGAATGGGTTCAATACAGCTAATGAAATAATTTCGCTTCAGTCAATTGTACACTCTCTTTGCTCGACTAATTATTCTCCTGGTGGATCAGTGTGAGGAGTCTCTCAGGCCGATCCTCAGCTGTGAACCCAATCTCACTTCAGACTCGGTGCTTTAAATGTCTCTGTGACAAGCGCGCATGTGCTTATGCAGTGTTTTTGCGCTTAGTGCTTAGTTTATTACATAAACAATTTATACATGTAAAATACTTATATTTTCGATTAATCAAAATATCCACCATTAGCAGCTATTACAGCTTTGTTCCTCCCATAGTAGTTCAATACTGACATGTATATTTTGCCATTATTATGTAATCGAAGTGAAAATTATTATTGCTTCTTGCTGTCAAATTACTTTAATGTACAGTATTTGCACCAAAAAATACTGAATTTACAAAAAATAATACAAAATAAGGATTTATGCTGATATAACCCAAAACCATATATATGTATATATGTATGTGTGTGTGTGTGTGTGTTGGAGTTGTACTGCATTCTGCATGAGCAAATGCATCTTTGCCTTTTTACCTTTGCATAGAGAGTTGTTATTAATTATTATTAGTAGTAGTACTAGTAGTATACAGAGGAGCATGGTCTTTTGTGATTCTGGGTGTCTAATGGTTCCAGTAAGATATTATTATTATTTTTTAATTGGTCTTTTACAACACTACTGACAAAGTGCATAATGTGCATCTTTAACTTGACATATAATCAGACAGATAGCAACCATATTGATAAGGCTCAAAGTTAAGCCACCTTTTCACCATCTTTGTTAAATGACAGACCGGACATACATTTCCAATGGAGAGTGGAATTCTGATCATATATCTATGTACAAATAACTGATCTAATCTGAGTGTCACAGGTGTGGTTTAGTAACAAGTAAAATAAACTTAAACAGATTTAATCCTCTAAACGGGCAAAATAAATAAATATATGCATGCAGGCAGACAGGTAGAACATAAACCACGTATGGACCTCGATGATCGGACAAACTGAATACAAAAACATAGAACTTAAATATACAACGTAATCACTAAATTAACTAGACACAGCTGAAGACAATAATACAATTAATAGGAAGGGAAGGTAGGGCACACAGAGCACATGACAAAAACAACAACAAAAGAGTCCAAAGGCGTGACACTGAGCTTTAGAAATGTTTTAATATATGAACTTTTGTTGCCGCAAGACCAGATGATGTATTACAAACCTAAACTATGAAATATGTACTGCACTGTGCTGTAAAAAAGATGTCTGGAAAAATTATTTTATACTGTTGTAACTGGTGTTTGGCCATATTGGCAGACATTTAATTTTTATACATTCATTTTACCATGGTGAAGCGTAACGGCCAAATTGTTACTAACGCATGTAGTGGAAAATTAACTTTAGTATAGAGTGTTATATTTTTGACCCACTAAAAAAAACTATATGTGCGCTTTTCGATTATGCAGTCTGTTTTTGAAAACAGCAACCAAGCCTATTTTTTAACAGTAACCGTATAATGACACCCTGGTCACACCACTCATTGAACTTTCAGTGAACTTTAAACTGAAACTGTAGACATCATAACTAAAATGTCATATGGTCCAATTTATTTGTTAGTAAATTACAGCATTCAGTGGTTTACCTGCCAAAAGCACCTGTATATAACACAAATCCACATTAAATATCCAGAGAATAGCTGCCATCTGGAGAGCACTCTTTATGAGTTAGTCTTTTCCGTTATTACTGGTACAAAGACTCAGTAAAGCAGTTGGAGTGCCACTCTGTTCTTAATCACTTCCGCTCCCCAGAAGCCTCTCTGAAAGCGATAGGAGGGCTAGAGATGACGTGAGATCTGAAGGGGGCAAGCGAGTGAGCGATTTCTGCTTGTTTTTGTACAAAATATATTTGTGTTAGTTTAGAGTACAGAAAAGGCACAATATTTGCAGTAAATACAAGATGGGTGTGCTGCCTAATGAGGAATATTATTTTTGTGAGCGTGACCTGAATGGCTGGTGCTCGTTTGGTGAAAAATGGTAATCTGAGGTAATTTAATCAGGCAGGCCACAAGCAGGTCAATCTTTTCATTTAGTCAGCATTTTCAGGTGGAAAACTAATGGCGCTAATTAAAGACGAACGTCTAAGTGCTGCGTATAACGCATAAGTTGGTAAAGAACTGATCAAAAAAAAAACATCTGGACGCCTTTGCGACAATGCTCTCTTCACAAAAATGCCAGAAATCAATAGATTTGGCCAACCCTACTCAGTAATGTGAAAATCATATTTCCCCTCTAACTAGACAATCAAGAGTGGACATGTTCATAATTGAAACACTGGAAAGGTGTTATTGAGGGGGGAAAGCATATCTGCAGAAAGACCCTTGAGCATAACACCTTATCTCCTGAGATAATGAGGGGGGAAGGGGATTATGCTATTTTCTTTCTGCTACCCAACTGGGTCAGATGCATGTTAAAATGATTCAGTGCTGAAATGAAGCTGTGGTAAGCCTGGCATCCGTTTAGAAGCACTTAAAAAGAGCGTGTTAATTTAAACCTTAATATTTTCGCTTTTAATCTGGGAAGCAGCGTTTTGGCAGCACTCTCTATGACCCCAGCCTTGAAGCTACTGAGATTATTGCTTAGGAAGTGAAGATCGTAACGCTCGCGGTACAAATGTACAGTACTGTTTTAAAGGATTTTATAAAGTATACATTCGAGGTGAGTTAAACCATCACTTTCGTGTGATAATTACGGTTATCTAAACACTATATGGTTTTAATTAAGTGTTTTCCCAGATAAACACACAGTACAGATAAGCATGATAAGCTTGATGTGTGGGTCGTAAACATAACCAAATTTAATTATTCATAAAGAGTTCTTTAGGAAGACAAATTTCACACCAATATCTTCTTACATCCACGTTGGGGAGTTTAAGACTGGAGTGTAATCACCATCAACAGCCTGTGTTCTCTTTTCCATTCCCCTCTTCTGTTGGGCGACTGTCTCTATAATTATACTTATCATTTTGTTTTTCCTCTAATGAAGACCTTTCATCTCCAAAGCGTAAAAATCAGTAGATATAAAGGCGTCTCAGACAGTACCCCATGGCTCGTCTGACGGAAGCCTTTGAACACACGCAAAGGGAAACGAGACAGATTACTGCCAATGGCACCACCAAAGCAGTTCTCATGCATTTCAAATTAACAAACAACACACTTTTTACATAACAAGCCAGAGGTCATCCAGAGTTCAAGTAAATATTTTGTTGTCCGTTATTGACAGAAGGACACTTAAGAGTTAAATATATAGAGGGTATTATATACACTCTCAGAAATAAAGCTACAAAAGCCACGGCGGTACCTTTTCAAAAGGTACACCTATGTACATATTAGATTCAATATGTACACTTTAAGTACTAATATGTATCCTTAAGGTACCAAAATTGACCCTTTTGGTACAAACATGTACCTTTTGAAAAGGTACTGCCCCAGTGACAGCTTTTGTAGTTTTATTTCTGAAAGTGTTGGTATGTTTGTAAAAAGACATGTATATCCTTATTTAACAAAAACCTAGTCCTGGTTAAATCTAATCCATATCTGGGAAACTGCTCCTAAAAGTTTAAAAGTATAATAGAGGATACAAGGATACATTTTTTTACTTTTTTCACATTAACATGTGTCCTATTTATTTATTTATTTATCCTGAGCAAAAAATAATACTACCTATCATACTCTTTTTTTTTTTTTTTTTTTTTTTACCAGGAATTTTAGAAAGAATCCACTATAATCCCATTCAGTGTAACAATAGTTTTCACTAAAATAATATAATTTAGTATGATCAATTTCTCTTTTATATGTTTTAATAAATACTGGTCATATATATATATATATATATATATATATATATATATATATATATATATATATATATATATATATGACCCTAAGGACCAACTGCAATTTTGACCTATATGCTCTATATAATTTCATTTTTACATACTAACACAATCTTATGCATGACAAACATGAGTCATGACAACATCTATATTGGTGGTAAAAACAATAATAGGAGAGTGATTCTTTTTTTCCTATTTTACCACCAGCATAGAAAGGATCTGCTGTTGCGATTATATCAGCTTCATTGGGCCAGGACAGAACGTCTTCGCCAGGACAAATGTCTTAGTAGAGATTACAACTGAAAGAAGGGAGATTTTAATCAACTATGTCCCCTAAGCCCACATTTATCAGCTCTTAAAGTCTTTGTTTTGCGAGCCAGTGGAACTACATGAATCGGTGCTAAGCTGTGACACTTTTCGCCCTCAACTTTGTTTTGTGTCCCATAAGTCAGTGTGTTTGTCTGAGATCCTTAGTCTCCATCAGCCGGATTTTAAATATGAATCACTTTTAATGCTCTAACTTTAAATAACTTTCTTCATCTTCCGCAGCAATTATCTATAGAGAATGGGATTTATATTCAATTTGGACATCAAACAATTCTTTATTACGCTGTTCTTTGTGAGGACACAAAAAATATATTTAAACGATGTCTCGCTTTGGATGTGCGACTTCAACTTTGATGTATACACTGTGATTAAAGCAAGAAAAGGTTTAACAGCCTAGAGGAGGATGTAGAAAGCGCTTTCCATTTAAATAAGTATGCACATTTTTCAGTGAGTCATAATTGCAAATTAGTCTAATAATGGATAGAATAACAGCAAATGAGCTTCTGGCTATTTGAAATTCTCTTCAGCAAAATTTCATACACTGAAGGCTGCTGGGGTTCACAGCATATTTTATTAATTGGATATGGCATGTAAAGCTGCGTATTCCAAAGTTTGTGTGCATGAATTAAAAAGCTCTGTTTACCTTTAATTCGCTTTCTCTTTTTTACATAAACATGATTCAATATTAGTAAAGCAATCTGTTGTAACAAAGAAATCTTGAGAGGAAGAGCATAGCTTTTATACGGTACAGAACAAGCGCTTCACAAAGAGATTCATTTTTCATGCGTTAATGAGCATGAAACTCCACGCATTGCTTATAAACATCACGAGCACTGCTCGTAACCTCGAAGTGTCTAAAATAATATTGTGAGAATTATTCAAAAAAGAAAAAGGGAAAAAAAAAGCAGCAACCGTGTTCATGTCGTTTGATCAGTTTGCAAAATATGGCCGCAACAGTGCATTAAACATTCCGTTTGATTTAAAAATGCCGATAGATTCACAAACAGGTTTATTCATGATATCTCAATATGTTCGTTTAGAATTTGTAAGGACACAACAGAATTTGTGCGTATTGTTGATTAAAAGATTAGCCTACATCTGTTTGCTGATGGCTGCAGGCGTCAAATGAAGATGCTCTAATTTGCAAATTAAGACATATGAAAATATCTCTGACAGTCCAATCAGTGGCTTGCTTTGGCAGTGGAGCAAAAGCAACGAAAGAAAGTTTGGCAGGAGGAGCAATCCTCAGAGGAACAACCATAATCTCTTTTTCTGCCTCCCAGCCTCTGAAAGACGACTAAATAAATATGACATCAGTAAGAGAGAAAGTGAGAGAGGAGGAAAAACACTCTTTTTCTCCACTATATGCATGGCACATTTCAATGAGAAATGAAAATAGCCATTTTCTCAATGTTGACACAAACGCTAAGCAGATATTATGCAGGAATTGTTTTGTACGGGAGCTTACATTCTATCGCCCATCCGCCTCCTGTATGTGAGAATAGAGCCAACACAACAAAACCAGTTAACACTGAAATCGGGTTTCTCGTCGATGTGTGTGTAAGTGTTTGTGAGAGAGGATTAGCTGATGACTTGCACGAGTGCTGTTCCCCTCTCGAATCTCTCAGCTCACAGTGGCCACAACATGCAGTCAGCTGGTGACAGACACAAGAACAGATGGTGGTAAACTGCAGTTAAAGAAAGTTCACTCGCTTCTGCCACATTCGCCCATGTAAATGCAGCAGATTTTCAGTATTATAAAACTATTATCATATTTAATGTCAGACAGAAAGAAACAAAGAACACTAGATAGATAGATAGATAGATAGATAGATAGATAGATGTCCTGGCACAATACTTTTATCCTTACCGATCCGTCACGATGTTGCTTTCTATCATTTGTGTTTTCTTTTCCGTCAAAAAATGAAGCATATCACAAAAATGAACTGAAACTCATGCAAAGGCTATGTGTACCTTTCCCAATGCTTTTTTGCCCTAGTTTATCTGTTAACTAAATCAAATATATTTCAAGAATGTATTACTTTTTTGTATATATATCTATGTACCGCCGATTATAACATTATAATGTAATATAATATTTTGTATTTTCACAACCAGGTTTATTTTTTACTTTGTACTACTATAAATGAAAAGAAAAACGAGCATAGTATATTTGTTGTTTTCCTGTATCATACTGAACCGTGACCCCCGTACCAAGGTATGAACTGAACTTTGACATTTGTGTATCGTGACACCCCTAATAGATAGATAGATAGATAGATAGATAGATAGATAGATAGATAGATAGATAGATAGATAGATAGATAGATAGATAGATAGATAGATAGCCCCATTAGACTCATTATTTTAAGGATGTATTAAAGATGAACGTTGGTTTATGTTGTAGTTTGAAGTTTTTTGTTTTGAATGATTCTTTGTGAAGGGATTAAAGGATTAAAGCAGCACTGACAGACCTCTCCAGGACAAGCGTGGGTCAGAAGTTCAGCGCTGCCCAGGGGTGTGAGGTTTACACACAGCCAGGCCCAAAACAGGGCTATGATGGGCTGCCAGGGGCGGCCGCCTGGTCTTCCTCACTGCCAGGGACAGCACTCACTGCATAGCAGGAGATTAAGACATCCTGCTGTCTGTCGATAATGGCAGAGGATACTGGTTATGATGCGAGGGCCAAATGTGATCACGTCATCGATGGAGATGCAAAAGTTTAGCATGCAGCCTCAGTGTGAACACCATGTGCAGAAGACCGCCCAGGACAGGACAGCCATGACCTCATACACTAATGCACCGAACTGATGTTTAAGTCTAAACACTTTCTTCAAACTCAGCCACTGGAATTACTGTAGGTTTGAGGTAACTCTGGTACACAATTTAGCTGCTTTAAACGATGACAGCATCACTTCTAACGTTCCCAAGGTGACGTGTCTGTTCTATCATTTGTTGGACCTCATACTGTATAGCACACTAGTGCCTCCTGTCAGTGTCATGTCTGTCAGCGTCCATCTCTCTCCTCAGTCTTTTTTCTGCTCTTGTTTCCTGTCATATGATGAACTGCTAAACCACACAGTGTCACTGAAACAGATAATTTAAAAAAATCTGTAGTTCTTTTTCCAGTAAATGCAAGTAAAACAATATTTATAAACATTTTAATATAACAGGTAGTGTTCATGCTTTGCAAATCTGAATTACTGTACAAGTATAATATGTGAGCTATTTCGAACAGATTTCTGTATCTGCAGAGAAGTAGATTATTTGCTGTCAATATTCCATTGGCAATCCTAATGTTATAAATTGTTTTATACTTTTAAATTATTAAAAGTTTCTTTACTACTGCTATTAATATTACATTTAAAATGCAGCCGTTTTAACTCTATTACGTATATTAATATAATATTTAAAATATATACAGTATATATATAAATAGTTTTTGTTCTGTAAAAATTTGAATTTGCAATGATAATATTTAAAAATGACATAATTTTATTATATTATTTATTAATTAAACGTGGCCTTCATAAAAAAATCAGAAACAAAAAAACCCCTTACTTTTTAACAATAGTTTTGTATAGTTATAAATATCATAATGTTGTACTTAATTCACTTTTTTCAAACAAGACTTCTCTCACATTCTGACCCATTATTTCTCAACAGTGAGGTACAGGCACTGCTATTTTCAAAATCAAGTTTCTTTTCAATAACAATGCTATTTATAGGGCTAATAGCATTGTCGAGCAGAGCTGTTGTTGTTTGTGAAATAATCAGAACTTATTACTTTTGGATGTACAGCAACTCCTAGTGCCTACTGTACATATATTTTCTTCTAATGTGCAACCTGTATCAGAGATTTGCGTGCTATGACTTATTTCAATGCAAGCCTATTATTGTGACCTGCCACTAAAACAGTGCATTAAAAACAAAAGGTGTTACTTTTAGTTTTACTTATCAGTAAGCCAGCCACATCCTGACTATATGGGTGGTTCTTGGCCAGAATAAGCTGCAAAGCAGATTTTATGTTGATAGTCAAAAGTCTGCCACTAATGATCTAAGAGGTCTATTGGGTTTATATCCAATAAGCATATCCGCATTGTTGTTATTATTTGGCCTAGTGGGAACATATACAGATTGAACAGGAGATATGCTAGGATTGAGCCCTGGGGGACTCCACAATAATGTCTAAATAATGCAGAAGAGCCATTTCACGCCTCATGAGGGATATAACAATAACTCGACCGAATGAGATGTTTAGAAGGCCATGACCTAATGGAAATCATTGAAAACTATATCAAGAGCAGCTATGGGTAATGCCAGACTGTGTGAGTGCCCAAGCTTCACACATAATCAAAGACAAGCTATGGTGCCAGCTGACAGTACTCAGCTTGACAAGGTGGAATTGCTCATGCCATGCTCTACAGCATCTGACCTCCATGCTGCCGAGACAACGAAAGCTACATGACACCTGTGAACTGCTCCAGGTGGCTGGACTCAAAGCCACAGAATTCACCTTTGTTCAACAGTATGTTAAGGTAAATGTATGTCACACACCTGTCAAAGCATCACTGCCAACTATCTCAGCTCTCAACTCACAGACTGGAATCTTCTTGTCAGTGGAGTGATGGAACATCCATGCGGTCACTGAGGAACTACCTCTGATTTCTGATTTTTACTATATTTGTGATAAAATATACATACATTTGTTCTTTGTTGTTGTCTTTTTAGAGCCGTTTCTGCTTTTCTTTTTATTGTTTTTTTAGGATTTTCACACATCCTTTCTTATGTGCACATATGATTGAACAGTTCAATAAACTAAAAATTAACATTGAGCAATTTTTAGATATTATCATCATGGTGAAACACACCAAATAGAGAAACTAACAGAACACTGTCTAAGACTTGATGGCTGCTCTTTTAATTCTTCATCATTAATTAGGAACCTAGGTGTGCTGTTTGATTGCAATCTTTCCTTTGCAAACCATGTTTCTAGCATCTGTAAAACTGTGTTTTTCCATCTCAGAAACATATCTAAATTACGATTTATGCTCTCAACGACAAATACAAAAATGTTAATTCATGCATTTATGACCTCGAGGTTAGACTATTAAGGTAAGCCTTTATTGGGTGGTTGTTCTGCACGACTGATAAACAAACTTCAGCTGGTCCAAAAAGCAGCGGCTACAGTCCTTACTAGAACCAGGACGTATGATCATATTAACCAACACTGCTTGTCAACACTGAAATGGCTCCCTATTAAACATCTGATCGTTTTTAAAATATGGTAATAAATTTACTGTGGGCAGCAGATCCTTTACCTTATCAGCACCCAAACACTGGAACAATTTCAATAACCCTGTTCAGGAAGCAGACACACTCTGTGAGTTTAAATCTAGATTAAAGACCCATCTCTTTAACCTGGCTTACATATAACACACTAATACGTTTCTATTATTCAAATCCATTAAAGGATTGTTAGGCTGCATTAATTAGAACAACTGGAACTGGAAACACTCCCCATAGCACATGATGTATTCATTACATTGTAAAAAGAATGGCATCTACACTAATATTAGTCTGTTTCTTTTTTTATTCTGTTCCTCAGTTCGTATCCACATCAGATGGTGGTTTAGCATCAAGAGATGACCTTCATCAGAGACCAGAAAACCTAGATGGGCCAATTGGACAGATCACTAGAACCATACACACACACATGATAAGTACTTTACACAATCAGACATAGCTGCGTTTAAAATTGAACTGGAAATTACGTGCTGGTCGTCCTGCCAGAGGAGAATTGGGCCCCGACTGAGTCTGGTTTCTCCAGAGGTTTTTTTTTTTCTCCATTCTGTGGGATTTTGGTTCCTTGCAGCTATCACCTCTGGCTTTCTTAGGTGGGGAAACTTAATTTCTGGCGATTATCATCAATTTGATTACACAAAATGTCTCTGCATTATTTAATGTTTAATCTTGTCGTTATAAATTACTATCGCTCTATTCTCCTATTTGATGCTGTTCAGTGCTTTGACACAATCTCTATTGTTAAAAGCACTATACAAATAAAAGTGATTGATAGATTGATTGATTACAGATACTAAGTAGCTAAAAAAATAGGAATTTTGATTCTGTTATTTTGAATACTGAAAGAGCATATTACTATTTATCCTCTGTACTTATATGTCGCAAATAGGAAGAATAGTATACTAACATGCTGACCCAAAATTAGTGACTCACTAATTCCTTTTTAAATGAATTGGTTGAATCGTAGGATTACTCACTTAGAGACTTTTCACTTAGTGCCACCTACTGGCGCATCAGATATAATTATGATCCAAAAGCCTATAGATAGCCCACTTTTTTAAAACTTGGATAGAGTAGCTTGACCAGCACTGCCACTAAGCTCTTAACTGATCAGAAATTGCTTAACTACTTAGGTACAGACTGAGAATTAGAGGTATGGGGTTTGAATCTGATCCCTAAGCAGGCTTTAAATGGTTGGCTGAGATAACAAAAAGGTGCTTTTGGGCTTATTGACATGGACAACATCATTGCAATTCTCATAGATTTTTCCATTTGAGGCATCATTGATTAAATCTCATAGCAACTTTTCAATAATCCACTGTTTGACCTCTTACAATGAAACGTGACATTGCGGCTAATATTGTGAATGATTCTAAAGAATGCTTTTGTTTTATCTTGAAAAATGAACACATTGTTTAGTTGGAATTCTGCCTGAATTCATGTCTGAGAAATTTAGAAAACAGGTCAAGGGTTGGATTGTCTCACCCTGGACCTCCCATGTCAAATTAAGTTTCCTGGAAAACAAGAATATTGTTAAGATGATGTAATACTTTAAAACACGACCATGACAGAAAAATATTTTCTTTAAACTATAACATAAATCCCCAGATCAAATCACCTCAGCCAAGCTAATACTCCAGAGAGACACAATTACGTCATGGCTCAAACACAATTTTACTTAAAATACTTTTTAAGATTTCATTTGTCACATTCAGGCTCAAACAATAAGAAATGCAGCTTTACTAAGCCTTCTTTTGAGCCTATAAAAAGCAGACCGAATCTCCTTACCATTCCTCACAGCCAGAGAGGTTATTGAGTTAAGTAGCTGTTTTGACTCAAGAGGGAAACCTCTGAAAAACAGAAGTCACCTGCTGGCCAGCGCAACCCCAGGGCAAGCTCAGGGAGACTTTTTAAACCCCAAAAGCCAATGAGGAGATGCCTTCATATGGTGAATCCAAACAATGTGTCACAGGGATCAAGCATATAATGTTAACGCTCTAAAGCAAATTGTTAGCAGTGCGCTATTTTATTATGTACCCACTGTTACCTCACGCTGAGCTCAAGCACTCACTTAATCTACCCATAAACGCATGAGGTGTGTCCTGAGCTTCATAGGTAGGGGGAATTAGAGCCTGTCCTATGGTTCCACAGTGTGTGTGAAAGATGCTCTGATGCTCATCAAAGAGATGCTTCAGCAGATTAGCATCTGAATCTAAAGAGATGAAGCATGTGGATGGCCGTTTCTCCCTTTGTCTGCTCATACAGGCTCAAACTACTCAGTAAACATGATTTTAATGTAATATTAGCAAGTTTTTGTATGCTTACATGATTCACAGCAAAAACAAGTGGGAAATGCTAGTTGACTGAGAAAAATACACAATTCAAATTTCAAAAAAACAAAACAAAAATACCTTCTGGCTGTCATGTAGATATGTACTCCTGTTCTTTTGGCGGCTTGCATTTTATTTGTTAACAGATCAGCTAAAAGAACTAAACTGTGGAGCATCTGATTAGCACTAGCAGCCCAGCACGCGCTCAAGAGGGTCATATCATGTAATGCAATCAAGGAGCATTCACCGTCAATCTGTTTGATTTAGATCACTTTTACAATACCAAGAGCTGTCTGGGGTGTCTTGATAAGAACTACTGTCACTGCTAATCTGGGTACTGGGTGGCAATCAGTGCTTGAGGTACTCATTATTTGTTCAAAAAATATAATGATAGTTATTAATATAATAATAGTCATTTTAACATTACTTACAATTATATAAATAATGATTTTAGCATTACTCATAATGATTTATTCATTCATTTGATACCTTGGCAAAAACAAGGCACATTTGTTGACGTACTATGAAAAATACATTTTCTACTTTGATTTATGTTAATTTTAACATTTGCTTCTACACATCAAAGCTGTATATGTCTGTCTGTCTGTCTATTTATCTATAAGATCTGATGGGATCTTACTGTAAAGACATGAAAAACAGTCTTACAAAAAAGCGTTAATTTAAAACCAATATAACCATAACTAAAGAAAACGAACTCTCAAGAATAGCACACAGTTACCAAGTTAAAATCCTTTTGACAGCTTCTCCGTGTGACAACCTGCCCCAGTCTCTCCTATATTGACTTTTACAACCAGTGGTGTCGTACACCATGTTATACAGCTCCCTAGCTGATAAAAGTGGATCTGAATAATTAGCTTGTTTCTGATTTGGTTAAAAAACACGTTAAAACATCTGACAGAATCTTGAAGTCGAGTGCAAAGTTACATGTAACCCTCCGCTTCATCACTTGCTAATGAGTGGGTACTTCTCGCAAACATCCAATCTGCTAGTCATAGAGAGCTAAACAGCAGGAGGCTGTTGCTAATGTGTGATACTGGCATGCGTGTCTTACTGTGGAGAGAGATCTAAATATAGATGCGGGTTGGGCGGGGGGAGGGGGGTTGGGGGGTGCTCAGTTACTCTTTCTGGCAAGACTCTGACAGAAAATAGGTATCAGTTAATTCCTCAGAGGGAGCAGGCCCTTCAAATGTCAGGGTAACAGGAAGTTTTTACTCTTTTATGGAGAGGCAGAGCAGACAGTTGATTTCTATACATACCTGTGTGGTTTGTTTCGTTCTATTCTTTTTCTTCAGCTGTAAAGAGTTTGTGGATAAAAGCTTTCCTCAAAAACAACCATAAAATAGCATATTGACGTTAAATATTGAGTCTTGTCTTCTCATCTGCTCGCTTTACATTGTCTGGTTTCTGAAAGACAGAATTGTCACGAAGTTGTGGAAAATGTCTTGTCATGTGTGTTCAACTTCCAGAGGTTACCTGGAGTTCACATGAGTTTAAAAAGTCAAGAGGAATTTACCCCCATATCTCTTCCCGACAATTTGTTCTCATTAATGTCAATTTCACACAAGTGGCCTAAGGGTACAACACACATTAAAGGTACAAGACGAGAGAGGCAACGTGCTGATATGCACCTCTTCAACACAGGATGACTTCCTTTGAGCTATGTTGAACGTGGCATTCTCACTCTCTCCGAGCTCGGGATGATGGGATATAAGCAGTGTTGCTGTTTATTAGCTCTGAACAACATATGTGTTTTATATAGTATTCGAACTGACAGCAAATTGAATGTCTAGTTTAAATTAAACACATTACAGGAGAAAATAGCCACAGCGATTATATGATAATACCGAGTAACTTATGTTATACATTTACAGTTGTATAAATGAATGGTTTAATAGCTCTATTAAATAAATGAATCGATGATCTATTCATAAAGATAGTCAAGTTATTTTTTTTATTCAAGTCAGATGAATTAATGATTCAATGAGTTACTCACTTGTCTTGTTCTGAATTAATTAGCCTTTTGTTGGCACTTATCAACTAACCTGCAGAAATGAGCGAACACAAGCAGATTGATACAAACAATGAAACTGGAAGTGCAAACTACAGTTGTTCTGATAACTCACTTAGGAATTATTAATTATATATATATATATATATATATATATATATATATATGTATATATATATATATATATATATATATATATATATATATATGTGTGTGTGTGTGTGTATATATATATACACACACACACATATATATATTTATTTTTTTTTGTGTGTGTGTGTGTGTGTGTGTGAAACAAGCTTATAAAACATACAGAATAAAATGTTTTGAAAATCTAAAAATGGCAGTAGTTTTCTATAAGGGGTAGGGTTAGGTGTAGAGTTGGTCTATGACAATAATGCATACAGTCTGTAGAGTATAAAAGCCATTACGCTTTATGGAGAGTTACCATAAAACATGGAAACACAACATGTGAAAATCTAATAATGTAAATCTTTCAGTGCTGTCAAATGATTAATCACAATTAACTGCATCCAAAATAAGTTTTTGTTTTCATAATATATGTATGTGTACTGTTTATTTATTATGTGTAAATACACACATAGTATATATTGAAAACATTTTGATGTATATACATGTATATATTTATATTATTATATATTTTTATATATAAATGTTTGTTATTTATAAACATACCATTTTTTAATATATGCATGTATAATATACATATATACATACATAAAAATAAACCGTACACAGTCCTACACTATACAATCAAAAACGTTTATTTTTTGAGATTAATCCCAATTGTTGTAAAACAATTATTAAATAAAAAATAACATGAGGGTATAATTAAATTGACAACCCTGATTAAAATAGGTTAAAATACTACCTTTACTACTTTTATAAATAAATATATGTATAAATGTTTGGTCTACAAAAACAGCTATACTCTATTATAAGCATATCTAAGCACAGTAATTAGGGGTAAAACGACTAAAGATGAGACATCATGGCCTTGACCTCATTTAGTCTCACTGGAATCAGTAAACCAGGGGTGAGTTCAGGGCATGGATCGATTTGTACTTGTGAGAGAGGGTGAAGGTCTGCGTTTTAGAAAAAGCTGACGTTAACCTCACAGCGTCCTTTTTCTGCTTCATTGTTGCTCTACTTATTTTTTTACACATTTTCTTCCCAAGAGCTTTCAGCAGTACCACATATTTTTAGTTTGTAACCCGCTGTGCAATAACACTTGGTTGCCATGGACACGGTAAATTAGAAGAATAGTATGATAGGCTGTCTAGCTCTCATTGTTCCGGAAAAAAAGAAAGTACAACTAAACTTGTCACTCCACGGGGCTATAGGGCGTCCTGACTGCAGTCGTTCAAATGTGCTCTCTGCCTAGAAGAAAAAACACTCAGTGGGGTGAGCTGGTGTTTGTGTGTCATTGTGTGCTGGTGGCCATTTTAGTGCATGACATTGCGTCCACAGCAGGGCTCTTGCGTTGCTCGATGTGGCTGATTGATCTGATGAGTTTTGATCTCATTTTTTGCAAATGAAAGTTTCCCCTCAGCACTGTTGTGTTACACAACAACTTCAATGAAAATGCACACACTGAGCGTTAAAGCAAACACGTGTTCGAGCAACTGTGCTTGTCTATTTTTTCCTCCTCCAGCAGTGTTCATTTTCACAGTTTTTCCTCTCGTAGTTTTTTGTCTTTCGATGAAAATGTCTTAAATATTTCATCATATTGAGTAATTTGTTTAGTAGCAGAAGAAAATAACATTTTAGTTGACAGTTTCTGTCCTAAAACGTCCTTTTTTCAAGTCTGTGCCTAAAGTGAAGCATCCAGGTAAAGGGTTAATTTACCTAAAAATGATAAATCTGTCATTATTTGCCCACCCTTACATCATTCTAGGCCCATGGGGCCCAGTTTTTTCATAAAATATAAAAATAATTTTTACATTCTGTTCCACAATTGAAGCTCCATAAAATTGGAGATTGTCAAACTCCAAAAAGGACAAATACCGTAACCTTTACGAAGACATTATAAAGACAGTCCACATGACATCTGTATTTCTTTGTTTTGTTATATATTTACAGACTAATTTTGACGTATAAAGCTAGTTCAACTTTATGCCTTTATTCCTACTCTTTCCAGGCAGATGGGCTTCAATACAAGTTGTTTCAATACAAGAATATTGTGGGTTCCGAAAATTACAGATTTTTGTTTTTGTCAAAAATAAAGGAAATTTTGATTAATCAGTTCTTAAACCCTTTAATGAGGAGCACAAAAATCTATTATTTTTTAAATAGCATTCACTTTATATTTCTGTTCTATTTTATCCGTACACATACATAGTATTGCTAATACGGTATTATGGTCAGCAGTATGGTCTAATTAAAATCATTAAATTATCATAATGATATTTTTGTCTAGTCTTCATTGCAAACATTTTTAAAAACATATAAAACATATTAAAAACATTTTTAAAAAGGCTAATGAATGTTTTCAAAGTATTACAATGTTTTCAATGTTTTCAAAGGATTCACAGAAACACTAGGAAGCTTATCCAAATGTAAACAAGCTGATTTTTACTTATATGACGAGATCAATGAATGACGGCTTCCTTTTTCTTGCTTTTATTAAATTATTAAAACCTAGGTAGGCCCTATTAGCCCTAATCTAATTCAACTGTGTTTACCCTCTGCTCTCAAAGCAATACCTTCAAGCCTAAGTCATTGTTATGGCTGTATTTACATCACTTTGTATCTAATTGCTTCCTCATGAGGTCCCAGGAAGGGCCTGTGTCCCAGCAGGAAATGCTGTAAATTGCATCCAATATACAAAGCTTTAAAGTGGAAACCTTGGTGGATCCTGTCATGATAGATTGGGAGGAAATCATCTGGAATGGAGTTGCATGGCACGGACTGAAAGCTAATGTGGTCCCTATGTTGATTGATGAGGAAAGAAGTATAAAAAAGGCCTTTTAATTGACATCAGAATGAGCAGGAGACAGGGTTATAATGAACTCGGGCACCAAGCACTGTTGGTAATCACAGGCCCAGCAAAACTCTCCGATTACTTGATTTCAATAGTATATGCCACAGACTTTTTGTGATCAAAGACATAAAAAAAAAAAATAAAACATCTGTCGGGCAGAATTTTACTCTTTAAATAAGCTGACATCTTCAGATCTAATGGGACTTGTATCTGCATCAGTGCAAGAATGCAAAGACATCCGAATCTCCTTTCCTCGCAATATCACCGTGTCTCAAAACTCTGCAGTGGTTTTATGTTTACATAAATATATGCAAAGCAGACTGGGCTCATAACAAGCCATACTGGGACTCTCTGCAAAGAAAAGAGTCGGGCCTGCAATGAATGTGATTGCCGGGCTGCTGTGGGTTTCGTTCTGTTAAATTCTGCTTTGCATTTACTGACCCTGATTCCTGGGTTTGCAGCTATGATTAGGAGCCTCGGGGGGACTGGCTGGGAAGCAGACTGCAGCTAGCAGCACAGGCTTGGGTTTGCTGCTCCTCCCAGGGGCTTTGGAACCTTCTGGGTGTGGAAATAGATTCCAGTCTGGCACAAGTCTGAGTGCTGCTCAAGGTCTCGCACATGTGAGCGTGTCCAATGCACTTGGATCAGAACATTCTCACCCCCCGATCGCCGAGGTACGGCTACGGAGAAACTTTTTGTTTAATGCGCATAGTTTAGAGTCAGCTTAAGGAAATGCAACACTAGAGAAGGGCCATACATCCCGCCATCTCGCTGGGTGCACGGGCCCTCGGAGATCCAGGCTGTTGCTTTTCTGCCCAAACTTCAGAATTATTTAAAAGCCGTACATTGTGAAATGAACTGTCAAACCCCGAAACAAACAAAAAAAATCACCTGGTAAGCACACAGGTAATTAGGCAGGTGGCCAAAGCAAAGTTTTTCATTTCGCCGTTTGCGCCTCGGAGCACAGCTAAAACTTTATTGAAAAAAGGGAGGAAAATCAATCAAAGATTACATTACCTAAACTTGCTGAAGCGGTGCGGTTCATGAACAGCATAGACAGGGGCCACTGAGTGCCCAGTGTAGGAGCTGAACTATGTAGCTGCAAGGGCCTAGGGAAGAATTATGGCATAAAAACGATGCATACAAATCTGGATTAAAAGGCAAATTATTATATTCATGTTAGTTATATGGTTTTGGGGGAAAAAAAATTAAGAAATGTTTCCTAATCACTATTTAAAAAATATTTTTATTTGTTTGTTTGTTTAATAAATTACTAATAAAAATACAGCAGTACTGTTAAAATATTTTTCCTTATGTAACTTCCTAATATGGTTTTCAAGAATTTAATACTTTTAATTAGTTATTTTTCTTCTATACAATCTCTTATGTATCATTCTGAATGCATATGTAAGTGATTAATTATTAATTATCTTATTACTCTGGACCTAGACATTTCTTATGTCACAGGATGTTATTGTTTTAAAATATTAGATTTTTTTTAATGAATTACACATTACATATCACAGCTGCAGATTGCATGACTTTGATTAAGCATTTTTTAATATTAAAAAACATTCAAATTTGTGTGTCACATCATTGGCTCGTTTATTATCAGAATATATATTGGTATATTGGTGCTGTTGTGCTATTTATTTACATTTGAGATAATGAGCAAACTCCAAACATCCAAACAAGTTCACACAGAACAAAACCATCCCATTGTATCTGCGCTGATTCTCTCTCCCTTTACAGGTAGATTAATCGCTGGCCAAGTATGCTATTCTAAACTGAAAGAATAAATCTGGCTGAAGTCATCTACAAACTGCCCTATTTAGTTCCAGTCCCTTGAGTGCAGTATCGTACTATAGGGACATCTTCATTTATGGGCATGTAGATTATACGGGGAGTTTATGACGGGGGGAATGTAGGCGCTAGCCCCGCAAGTTTCTGTCATCAGTGAGTTACACTTCACAAACAGCTTTGTGGTTTGTTTCTACACTTGTCTGCCAGAGAACTCATATAAAAGAGTTACATTTTGAGAACTACCTTTGAGAATCAGGCTGAAGGCTCAGTAAACAAGCCTTTGCTCAGCGTTTCACACCGATTCTGTGACACAGCCCCTGTTTTTTTAATTAGAAGCAGATGGAGGGGAGCTTAACTAATTACGGTGAGATATTAAAGCAGGTTATGCGACTATACAGCCGCACGGAGCGAAATATAATTATTGAGTACTGTTGTATTTATGGAGAAGAAAATAAATGAACGAGAAAGCACAATCAATGTCTCGGAGCGGGGTAACATTTTCAAAGATTCACAAGGTTTTGTGGGCTCGGTAATATTGTTAGCCGTTTTTGGAAATAGGCCAATTGGTAAAAAAAAAAAAATAATCGAGTAACAAAATTACTCGATTTAATGAGGCAGACCTCCATACACACCTTTGTTTAATATTTCTCCAATCAGACCACTGCAGAGACTACAATAAAACATGATAAATGACTGAGGTAATGTGATGAAAAATGAAGCAGAAATGACTTTGGGGAGGACCACTGGGGAGAAATTACTTTTTAATTTGATTTATTGCTATTCCCTCTGAGCATACACCCAAAATAACAATCACGTATGATGTGTAAGGACACAACAGTACTTGCCCACAAACACAAATCCTCTCATGTCCTGCGTTTAAAGCCTAAGGATATTGCAACAGCTGTGTCCGTGCGTGCGTGTGTGTGTGTGTGTGTGTGTGTGTGTGTGCGTGAGAGACTGTGTTTTATCGTCTGTGTGTGAGAGAAAGTGAACATCAAGAGCAGTGTCCCATCAAAAAACTGCAAATTGAACTTGCTTTACATCCACTGCAGAAGACAAAGCTGCTCTCTATTCATGCTGCGCCCAAAGAAATGTGAAGGTGCTGCGTAAACAACGGACAAAAATAAAGATTTATAACAAGAAACATGTTGATAATGTGCTGCACGGAACATAAATATGATCACAAGCCATGATATATGTTACCTCGGTTATAACAGCATACTGACAGAGAGCCTGTTTACTGTTAGGCTGTTTGATTATTAAAGGCATGGTTCAACTTAGAATAAACTATCCTCACCCTCATGTCGCTTCAAACCCGTGTAACTTTCTTTCTTTGTGGAATACAAAAACGGAATTTCTGAAGAACAGCGTAATATTTTAGATTGCTTTGCATTGGTTCAATGAATCAATAAGTTGCTTACAAAACAATGATCTGTTCGTGAATCAAACAGTGCTTCTCTCATTAACTTTTATTTTCGTTTTCATTTAACAACCATGTTCATTTTGGTCCGTTGGCTGTATGACTTAAGAAGAACTCAAATACAAGGAATACAGACCACTTTCGTTATCATTTTTAGGGGCTTTTTACACAAAACGCTTTTAGGCATTACAGCGTAGTTCTGTGTAAAAATCATAAATAATAAAAAAAAAAATGTGGTTGCTTTGTTCTCTATGTGTTTTCGATGTAAAATGTGCTAGACGGTGCGTTTGACAGTCGTGTTTGCATTTTTTACAGTTTCTTCGTGGCATTTTACAAACACGTTGTGCTGTTTTCATGCCACCACCCCATTTCTTACATTTCCTGTTTCTTACTGTTGTTTTCTACGAAAACATGCTAAACAGACCTGACTGTCTGCCAAATCCACATCTCCTGAATGACACAGCATTCTAATAATATGGTGCTCAAGTCAAAAGATGTCTTTTGTAGGTTTTTTTTTATTATTCCACTGCATTGTGCTTTATATTGTGCTCTGTATTTATTACCCTTTGTGGAGTTTTTGTTATTTTACAGCCTGTCATCTGTGGTTTTCATTCACTTTTATAATATTAAAAAGATATTCTTCGTGAATTCATCTTTTATGTTCCACGGAAGAAAGTCAGTCGCACAAGTTTAGAGCGACAGAAGGCTGCGTAAATAACTTTATTTTCCATTTTTAAGTAGCTATTCCTTTAACAACAATCAAAAGTCAATACTTTTCCCCTGCTGCGGTGCCTCTTGGGTCAGAAACGACTCAAACTTTCTCAAAGTGAGGAAGTGCAGTGACTCATCAATGCTCTCAGACGGAGAGCTCTATGAAACTGCAGCGGCTGCATTTTTCGCAGCTTATGTAGACAACCGACATCTTCACCCCGTTCCTATATAACAACAACCCGTCCGATACATTCATGCTTGCATTAACTCCATTTTAAACCAGGCTAGACTGTTTCATTTTCTTCCAGAAAGATAAGCGAAATGGCTGCTGTCTGAGTGACAATGAAAGCCGCGCAGAGTAGCTGCCAAGCCGGCCAGCGAAAATGACGATGGAAAATGGGCCAAAACTGAAAGAACACTAAACACAGACGTACCCAAACAGACAGACACACACACACACACACACACACACACAAATGCAGTATTCCCTGTCCTCTCTCACACACAGCCTTTGATAGAGGGTGCTACAAAGCAATGAGAGAGAGAGAAACTAGCTGTGCATTAATATTTTAAAAAGGGCATCCGCTACTTTTGATGCACAGACCTTTATGTAAATCAGGAGGAAGATACAGGTCCCGGAGGAGCGTGTGCAGCTTTATACTTTGTTCTGGATTTTTCTTTTTTCTTGATGAATCTAAACGAACTTTTCACACTCCCTCTGCAACCTCTGCTCACTGCTGAGGCAAAGTTAAACTCTTTTGCCCACCAGCAGTGTAAGTGTGTAAGCGCACATGACTGCGTGTGTGTGTGTGTTCGGTGCAGTCATGATTCATGTGGGCAGATGTCCCGCTAAATCGCGGACCACGTGGCTCAGCAAAAATATGCATTTGTTTCCTGTTAACATTAATTAAGTCGATGAGAGCTCTGAACAAATTGGAAATAAATGAAAATAGATTGCAGCATTAACAAAAATGGGTTAGAACACAGCTATGCCATTGATCATATTTGACTCAGAGGATCTCAGATTCGGTGTAAAAATTAGATGCTATTATGGGGCCAAATTGTTTTAAAAGGTCTGATTAGTAGTCAAAATTTCTAATTTGACATCTTTTTGTGAAATGTCAAGTCTGTCATTAACATCATTTGTCATCCTACTTCATTTTGTCATTCATAGCTTTGTTAGTGTTTTTTATTATTGTTATATTTCTTGCATAAAATATGCTTTACAAGATAAAGATTCTTCTTCTTATTATTATTATTATTATTATTATTATTATCATTATTATCCCTATTTGCTTGGTACAGGTGGCCAGAAATGGGGAACTAGGGGACCATAACAATTTAAGAAAAACATCGTACAAAATTTGTAATAAAATTATAATATGAATTTCATCTGTTTACCACAATATTTTTACTGAATTTTGCTCACACACACAAACACACAACCACATCGCATTTATAAATCTATTTGTAAAAGTAATTTCATTTTTGATGGGAAAAAAACTCAGTACGGGTCTTTAGGCATGAAAATGCTGCTGAATGGTGCAATTATTTTGCTGTATTAGATTTGCATAGAGCTCAACTTTAGAATAATGCTGTGTTAATTATGCTTAAATTAAAACATCACACTGCTTAAATGCCTGCAATGGGTCCAATAATTTGAAAGTGACTCTCAGCTGGTTTTGAATCTTCATTTTGGCTAATATACCCCTCCTGAGCTTTAAAGGAGATCTCAGGGATGAAATATATCTGCTGAGTGGACAACCGGAGATAATGGGATATAATGTAAATCAGATGTACTGAGAGTTTTTTCAGCCTTGCAGTCATTCAGCTAGACTGATTTTTCCCAACTCTTTCCAGCCACTGAAGGTATAAGACTTGTCTCAGAGGGTTTTTAACTTTTAAACTCCTAGATCTTTAAACCTGTTCTTTTTTTACAGCAGAATATGACTTAACGGATGAAATCTAATGCTTGCTCATGCATAAACATGAGCTGTAAAAATCCACTTTTGCACTTTACCTGTCTGTGTAGTGTTAAAGCCATGAAACCTCCCCATCTGTTTCTGAGGAAGGTGATGGTGTGTCTTACTTCAGCGTATAGAAATTGTCAAACTTTTAATGGCTAAAATGAGGGATAGTGCTACCCAAAGGCTGTTTGCATAGTTGGTTTGCAGTCTTCAAAGGAAATCAGCCTTCCCACACATATCGAGTTTTGCTTCCATTCTCTTTACTTATGTAAGATTTTTGTGTCAGATCTCATTTGAATAATCGACGGAAAAGATTCTTTTCTGTTGTCTACAATACAATCTGAGCAATCTTTTCAATAAACTTCCATTACAATGCAACAGTATCGCGAAATGCTCCGCCAATCAAACAGAAAATTACATAATGTTCTTTTGATGGTGTCCAACATGTGACAGCAATATGTTGCAGCAGACAGAGGTAAAGGCAAATAGATATGCTGCTCTTAGCTGTATTGATACACTGGGTGACAGTGATTAACGATGTCATAAAACCTCACATATTCCGGTCTCCACTGTTTTCAAGACCACGGCTTTTCTGACAGCCCAAGACAGCACTGGGTCAGCATGAGGGGAAGGAGGGTGCAAGTATATTCGCTATCGTGACCATGCGGTTGTTCCAAAACCTGTTTACGGCGTGTGAGAATAGATTGCGTGACACAGCAAGGCGCTTCATAGGTATATTACGCTGCTTTTTGCACATTTCACGGTGAGTGGAGCTAATAGGTTAATGCTTTGTGGTTTGAAAATAACATACCACCTATACTAACCTTAACCTAATGTTAGCAAAAGCAACCATGAGATAAAAAAAAAGCATTCGATGAAGCAACAATCGCAAATGAAGACCATCGCATACCGAAGTGTACCGGGTGAGCTATCAAGCAACTTTACCATTGACGTGATTAAACAAATTAAGCATTTACAAAATGCACTTTGAGAAAAATGTTTTAGGGTAATGATTATATAGTCTGTACAAAAAGAACCATGCAAAAATCTTATTGACCCAGTAATAGTAGTAGAATTTGTAAGAAAAGAAATAAATATCGTTGATGTTTAACTGCCACTATAGATCATTTCAGCAGGATATTGTATGTTACAGTAGTTAAGTTTTGGAGTTTTGCAAAAATATATATAGTGGCACATTTTTACAATAAGTCTATAAATGTAATTCTCACAGGCTAAAGTATAGAGTCTTTATCTCATCCACTGTGTTTTCACATTTTCCCACAGGAGGAAACTAAAACACTCCGCATCAGGCCCCTGCCCTACTGAGGTGCATATTTGGGCCTGCGTAATGGCTGATAAAGGTGTCCAGGCATGGGCATACAACAGATCTTAAATTCTGCATGCTACTAGAGAACAGACTGCCACTCAGACTTAACTGGAGTCTTATTAATTCTGTGTTAGAGTTCATTTTCATCTCAGAGGCCTGAGCGGAAACAGAATGTAAATGACTCACATATGTCAGCTCTGGTCATCTCTCCCTCTCTATCTATTACTTTATATCACTCTTTCACTTACTCTTTTACCTTTTTTTAAAAATCAAGTTGAATTTAGCCGCTTAAGAAAAATGAATATGACATTGGTCTCTGTTGTTTTCAATTTGCAAAACAAATTTTGAAGTTAAGAGCTAAGATTAAGACGGCATCTCAGAAAACATTTGTGGGGACGCCAAAAGGAGTATGAACCGTTCATTTTATTCGAGTAAAATGATTCTGTCAAATTATTTACTAAAAACAGCAATTTTTGAGCGAGTCATTTGAATTATTTACTCAACAGATTTGTTCAAATAACACAATGTCTGTATCTAAGGGTGTATTCAGACCTGTCTTGCTTGGTTCGATTGAAAAAAAATCTAGTTCCTTTCCCCCTTTGGTGGGGACCTTTTGGGCAGCTGTGAATACAGCAATCACACTCTGGTGAGCACCAAACGAACGAACCAAGAACCAGCTAAAGAGGTGGTCTCCAACCTCAATTCAACCCAATTGCAGAAAGCACTGTGCCTGAAATGAGACACATGTGAAAAGCCTGCAATTGTTTTCTTATAAGCGCTCTTTTTGTTAAGTTTCACTTTCTACTTCTTCACACCTAGTCCTTCTTCTGTGCAGTGCCACTATCAGTGTGCCATGTATAAGAGCATGCTCTCTCCGCCGGATTCATATTGCGTTTGTAGGTGATAGCAGAAAATCAGTAAAACAATAACCATTGCGCTACAAAACCAAAAACTTCCTGTTTTGTCCTGCTTGGGAATTTCTAGTTCACTTGCTTTGGTCCGGACCAAATGCAACGTTCGCTTTCAAGACAATCTCATGGCAATTCATACATATTTTATCATTTTTTTGTTAATAAAAAACTATAGAAAATAGCCTCAAATAATACTTATATAAATTAAAATGAATGTAAAAAATAAAAGCAGGACATGTTTGGTTTATAGCCTTAATGGCTGTGGGTTTCATAAAGAATCAATCAAGGTGGAAAATACTGACCTACAAAATCAAATTCACACTCTATCATCCAGACGCCACAGCATCTGTTCACATAAATCATTTCCCTCATATGGTGTGTGGCGTTATACTATATGCAGTAAAATAAGTAAAATAAATAAATATTTAAGCTTTTTTCATTGCTTAACCTCATCTCCAGACATTAGGAGTTCTCCCATGGAAAACCCCAGCTATCTGTCAAGTTGGCTAGAGCGGGCAGCACATGTTCCTGTGGATTCAGATGGCCAGTCAAGGAGATCTCTCAGCAGAGAACCCCTCAGACTGACAGTTGCATGCTGGGACATCACTATGAATCAACCCTCACCAATGCTTTGATGCCACCAAAACACGAAGGAAACTCTTGTTCTTGATAAATTGCCTTAAGGAAAAAAAAAACTTTTTTGACACGTTGTGGAGGAAGAAAAGTCATAGGAAGAAAAATTACAGCCGTAGCATATTATGTTTTACTCTTTTTGCCTCTATGTTCCTGTCACAGGCGTTTGACAGATGTGCTTTTAAACTTGCAAAATTACATTTTGATTTGTGTTTTCCTTCACATACTGTACTGTAGAAGTAATCTCATAACTATGATGTAATTTCTGATACAATAAGGGAAATTGAATCGGTGAGCCAAAATCTATCACTGGTCAGATTCATCTGTTCTCAAAACAGGTATTTAACCAGTGCCGTGGTCTCCACAGGATAGTGTCAAAGATGCTGGTCTAAGTGTGGAACCGGCCGGCCAGTGTCCCCTGGGGCTCCTTTGGTGTAACGGAGCCGATATCTGTTGCTGTGGGCTTCTCTCGCTGTCAGTTAACGGACAGATAAGCTATGGCACGCTGTCCCTGCTGAGGGCAATCAAACCCTGAGTGGCTTCTCGGAATACTTTTGGACCACACCGGGTTGACAGTTTCAGGGGGAAAGAAGAGGAGGAAAGAGATGAAATAAGCTTAAATAAAAGAAAGGGGAAAATGTACTCTTCTCAGACATGTCGGTTTTGCTGAACCTGAGAGCCCTGTCATAAACTGACTATAGCCGGTCCCTATAGAAAACCTGCTGAAGGATAACATAGTTCTCTCAGCTTCTGCACTACAGCTGAGATAGTGTATGGTATACTGACTGTTTTGTGTTCGCTTCAACTTGATATGTTGATTTTGAAAAAATATTTTTGAAAAAACTACTTCAGAGACGTGATATTTTTATCTCATGGCACAGTCACATAGATTTTCCAACATTGGGAAGCAGTGCACCTGATTCATAATTATATCCATTTCTATGTGCGATAAGAAGAGATCGTGTAATCTAGGTTTATCTAATTGCCAAGAGACACAATGTTCAACTAAAGGAACACTGTGTATTTTTCTGCTTGGAGATCAATGCACATATTTTTTAAATGTTTCCAAAAAATGGCTAAAATAGAAAAGTTTTCGAGGCAGTCATTGCGTACAACCTCTAGTTAGTGTTTATGCTTTCTTTGCCCAGTGATTTCAGCACTATTCAGTAGATTATATATTTTTTATGAATGTTAACTTAGACAACATCCCTGATAGCACACGTGCATCTCTGAGACTATTGTCTGCATTTAAATCTGCAAGACGTACTTAGGGGGTTTGCTCATATGCAATACGCCAAGTGGACTTTTCCTTTAAGATGTCAAATAGATGTTTATGTAAAACCGACATCTGTAGACTGCAGATGCTTTCCAGACCAAGAGATCTTTAACAGACATCTTGCAGACGTACCTGAAAATGTCTCAGATAAAATAAGAAAAAAAAGTGAGAAAACAAAAGGTAGCCATTTACATTTGCCAAAACATTAGCATAAGCATGCTATTGCTAGCTGAAAGCAATAGAAAAAGTAATAAAAAAATATTTGCTTACCCTGCCTTTAATATGATGTTTATGCAGTCAAATTGCATAAGTTATCTAAATCAACATTTTAATATAATTGTGAAAAACATGCAAAAAAAGTTCTAAAGTTCTATTAAACTAATCTTTAAGATTATAAATGGATTAACTTACATTTTTGTGAGTTCTGCCAACTGATTAGTGTTTCTGTTAAATCACTTATTATTAGTTTTTCAGAAATGAAGATCATATATAAGGACAGAAGTCACTTTTACTGGCTTCTCGCATACAAAGCCTTAAAAAAAATGTCTTTGTCACATTACTGATGTGTCAATAACTGGGCCCTTCTGGTGAGTCTGTGGGTGTGCGGAAGACAAAAAAGAAATGCTGGACCAGACATAACGGCAGACGTTCATGGTCAAGTGGAGACAGTTATTAAATGAAAGGCTATTCATGACTTCCGACATAGTAAATGACAGCAGCTTTCTCTTTGAGCATGAAAAAAAACGTGAAAAACGAAAACAAATATTCAATTAATACCTGCTATCCCAGGTCTCCTTCCGTAATGCAGCAGCTTCAGGCTAGAAAACAAAATGAATGACTCCAGAAATCAGATTCCCACGCAGACAACCAGGGACAGTTTAAGTCATTTTCTCCTCCACCCATTCACTGCATCTTTCTTGTGACAGGAAAAGTTGTGGTGTTGCTGACCTTAATTTCATCTCCTCATCATGCTGCTATAGATCTCTGTGGAGCGCTTCACCGTGCTAAACAACGACTTCTCCTGCATAACTTATCTCCCTCCCACACGCGCACACACCTCGAGAACACCAGCGTCGGCCTAGCAGCACATTTCTACAACTCAGTGCCTGCCATCAGCATCACTCACAATGAGCTCTATACAGCAGACGACTAGCAATAAAAGGCAGAAAGCTTGACTTCTGGGTAGATGTGGGAGGACAGTAGTACAAGCTGAATGGAAACTCAGATGTGCAACAAATAACCATTTCAACCTCATTAATCATTTCAGCACCATTCGATCTGTCATAATTTGATATATGCATTTAACAGAACGAAGATTATTTATAGATTACATTTTAGATATATTATATATATATCATTTATAAAGTTCATCATTTTTTAATCCGAAATTAATCAGGAGACATTACTATTAATAATAATGCTATTAACATCATTATTGTCAATTGTGTAAATTACAGAAAACTAATTATGTGCTTCTACCCAAACGTCTGATGCTTAATTGGGATGAAAAAAATATCCTAAAACATAAACAATTTATTTACATTTATTATTATTATTATTTCCAAATATGTAAATTACAGAGAAAAATCAATGAAAGTTTGTTCATTGTTAAATTTGAGTTTCTACCCAAAAATAAGTTCTTTAAATACAATAATAATAATAATTTGCTATTTAAATTATTTATTCATATAAATTAAACTGAAGGTAATTATTTATATTATTATAATTATTATTACGGTTAATACTCTTTGTATTAGAGGCACTATAGCTAGATTAGTAAACTGGTACATTTATGCACAATAGAAATCTGACTATTTTGTTATCAATGAATATACTAATTCATTAACTGATTTTTTTTATTAATATAAAATTAAGCATAATGCATACATTATCGTTATTATTATTATAACTAAGTGCATTTTTGTTTTTGACGCTCTGTTTTAGATTAGATTAGTTAACTCCATAGGCCTAATATGCAAATGAAAGTGCAAAAACCAATGAAAGTTATGTGTTTCTACATGCTCTCCTCTGTGATTATATTTCAAAGAGACACCCTCTTAATTTCTAAATCACTGAGAAAACTCGACCTAATTTCTTGAAAGACTGTCTACACATGAAAAAGCCACGGCGGTCTTTGAAGTCTAGAATTAGACGCATGAACTCTTGCCCCTCCTTTAGCGCAATGACGCCTTATCAGTTCTGCTTCTTATTTATTCATAATCTGACTTAATGCTTTTGAGGCATTCAAACAATTGATCCACAGCAAAACACTCCACATGCAGGCGTCTGTAAATGTTAGGACATATATTCAAAGGCAGCGATTAATATTTCATATCAGCCTTCAGGATTAGAAAAAGGGTAACGCAGATGAATTGCCCCAAGACAAAGGTTTCTCACTTTAATGCTGCCGCAGCGTTCCCTTAAATATTTAAGGTAATAAAGTGCCGTTTATTTTCTGTGTCTAGAACAATGGGTTTAGCAGGATAATGAACATCTAAAACAACTTCACCGAATGTAAATCAGTCACACTCAATGGCCACTTTGCTGCCTAACCATACCAGCGAAATAATGTGAAAGCCACCAAGTGTGCCGCGTCTGTAGTCTCCTTCAGGAACGCGCAGGCTACGAAAGCATTTATTCTTTCACTCAGCTCGTGCTCGCAGCTCCTCAGAGGAGACAGCGGGCAGCTGAAGGACTGTAATTAGCACCTGAAGGCTAATTCTCACACGGAGTTTATTTTTCGATTAAGGGAGCATGGTGGTCTTAATGGGTCACAGTGGCCATTCACTGGAAACAGCTCAGGTTAGATTCTTGCACGTGTCCGTACTCTATCACACGCGCGGAAAATTCATTCTCAGTCACAAGCCGTCGATGAAGAAGTCGCTCAAGCTGAAGGCGAAGGTGTCAGAAATGAAGGGAATGGGGGAAAAATTGTGCTGATGTTGGCTCAGTGTTAACACCAATTACATAATTATCTCTAAATGGAGAAAGCTGGGAACACCTAGTAACAGTTTTGCATATGGGTGTTAATGTTCCTTGCCTCTCCAGCTGTTGTGCTCTCACCTGCTTTTGTGCTGCTTGCATTGTTACACTGTGCCTGCAGAGGGAGGCAGATGCATTGCTTATTGTACAGACCACAGACAGTTTCAACTAACGGTTTCAACAATTCCTACGTGAAATTGCAGAATACATATAAAACATCAGCACAGTTTTAAAAAGAACACAGCTGGTAAACATAAGTTATCCTTTCAGTAACACCGCTGACTCCATATACAACCCCCCATAAGTTCAAACTTCAAATGTGAACTATAAATGTATTTGTCTCTTTAAAAGCATGCATTTTCATATGATAAAGGCTGTATCGATGGCTTAACGAAAGCTGTTTTTATTGTAAAATCTTGAGGTCAGACGAACAGCTATATTCTATATACTAACATATTACTCTTTTTCGCTTGCTGAATAATAATTATGGCTTTGAATAGCGCATATTTAAAATGCCACTGTTGACTGAAAACTGCTGTATTACACGACTCTGCAGTTAAGTACATCATTCAGTTTTTGGTTTGTTTTGTTTAGTTTTTTCTAATGCCAATGTATTTCCCCTAAAAGCTTATATTATTGCCATATAGCAAACCATATAGTAGTAGGAAAGTCTTTGTATGTGTGTCTGTGTGTGTTTATAGTAAACATAACATTTTTGTATATGCTATTAAAAACATAGCATTTTTTTGATTGAGAAACTTGAAATAATATTAATATTGCTGTGTCCTGTTAATTCCTCAAGATTATTTAATATTGTAACTATCTCACATGGTGTTCAAATTATGAATTGATCATGTGACGAGTCCATTTTAAGGCCCGTTTACACCAAGAAATCTACACTATAGACAACCATAATAACAATAACTATATTAGTGTTCACACCAACACACAATAAAAATGTTTATAACAGGCACAAGCTGCAGTTTTACCATCTGCCTCTTTAAATTCTTGATCAGGATGTCAATGTTTTTATCGTCCATGAGCTAGAAAAATATATATTCCCTTGATATATTCTTTCTATGCCATTGCTGTTCTAGAACTAACTTTTAAATGGTGAAACTAACAGGCAGAAGCATGTTGTGGTCCATCTGCCAGTGTTGTGCTTGAACAAGGCACTTAACCCAACAACTGGAGTGATGCACAGCAGCTGACTGTGACCTCCTCAGTGTGTGTGTGTGTGTGTGTGTGTGCGTTTCCTGAAGGACATGCACGGCTTTGTTTGTGCTTTCAGTCCAGTGACCAAACTTGTTTTGGTACCTAATGCACGTAAACATTTAATTTCCAACTGCACAATAAAAATAAAATTATACCGTCTTTTTTATTCGCAAAAACTACACTAACATTACTGGCTATGTGTAAAGAAGTGCAGCTCTTATGCCAGATTAATGCCGCGTGAAATCCCAAACCCCATTATTTTAGACCTGGCTGATTTGCTAGAACACAGTGCTAAAGCCTCATAGCATAAGATGTACTATAGTAAACATTTATACACACTCTCTGAGCAGCCCCGATATTACCTGCCAGAAAGCCATTGTTTAGACGCATCAGTGTGTGAGCGGCTCAAATGAAAGAACTCACAGATGGAGAATGAATGTGTTTTGTGTCAGTTTATTATTATTACCAAATGTTTCTTTAGCATAACTGAAACAAGAGTTTATTTCTTTTATCCTTATTCTTTTGTTCACATCACACACTTTCAGGGGACTCTCATCGGGTGGGAGAGTCTGAAATGCATGCGCAGGTATTTCCAATTGTACTTGGAGGAACAGATGGTAAATGAAGTTGATTGAACATTAAAACAACGCTAGCTTATGGTGGCACGCTATAAAAGACGGCAAAAATTAAAAAAGTTCATACGTAACTCACATTTCATGTACGAAAGCCGTGCGACCGGATCTCCTCTCGCAGAGAGAGTGTCCCCTGAAAGCTGCTCGTATTTTATCCACTCTGAGGTGATGGAGGGATATGCCTGGAGGAGAGAAATGAAAAGGATCCGAGTGAAAATTAAATGGCTCCGTCTGGCAGTCAGCTCAGCGGGGGCCTAGGGTTAATCAGAGGGGGTGAGAAAGAGAGAGAGAGAGAGAGAAAGAGAGGGAGAGAAACACTAGGAAGACGACAGTAATGCAGACAGACTGCAAAGCATCAGAGAGACTAAGAGAACAGCGAGTGTGAGACACAGAGTCAAAAACAGACAGGAAGACTCATCAGGATGGAAACTCGCAGGGACAGGAGGCATGTTTAGAGAGACTCGGCTGCCCTCGGAGACCTTTTGAACCCTCCGCAGTGGGTCTGTCTGTGAGTCAGCGCTACACGAGGTGCTGTATGTGTGTGATGTGCATCGGAGAAAACGCAGGTGTTGAGTGTTGAGGAGTGCTACTGCTTCAGTCTCTGTCTCTGTGGAACCACGCCAATGCACGGAGAGACTCATAGTCCTGATTTAAACTTGTATTTGATACTTGAAATGTTGGAACTTATTTGAACCCTGTGTACATGCTAATTCAAGGAATACAGAGATACAATATGCACTTTTTTCCATTAGTGATTAATACAGAAATAGAACAATCGCCTATATTTTGTATTATATATATATATATATATATATATATATATATATATATATATATATATATATATATATATATATATATATATATATATATATATATATAATACAAAAAGCCCTTGAAATAATCAAAATACATTTTTACAACATTTAAAGTACTATTTTATAATTTTATATATATAAAATTTCTTTTTATAAATTATTCACAGTTTATTTATTCTGAAAAATATTATTCCTAACTGTCATATATATTTAATAAAAAAACTGTGAATCTTCCATAATGCAAAACCTAATATTTTATGTCGGAATTTAAGAGGTAGGAACTCAAAAAGACCCGAATTAAATATTAATTTATTATATACTCATTTATTGCTTGTGGAAATAAAGCATAAATATATCTTTTATTCAAAAGCAATATGCATGTTCTTACGGCTTTTGAAACATGGCCAGATTTCTCAGTCTCTTATAATGGAAAATGTCATTTAATTTTTTTTCCCTCGGTTTGAAAATATGCATTCCATATGCTCGTTTTACAAGGATGGGTCAGCATGCATCCATGTGCTTCTGACAGTGTGCTAATCTCAGTCTGGGCAGCTGCTTCTGGTGAAGGCTAAATATCTTCAATGTGATATATATTGAAAGTTCAGCTGAGTAGTCAGAAGCCATTATCAGCAGTTTATCTCTGCACAAGCTTCTGAAGTCAATTATGCTGCATATTATATGCGACTGAAAGCATCCATTTAACGTAAAGTACTTACAGTGTCTATAAAATAGCTGTGCAAATACAGTAATGTCCATTGGCCTAATATATAGGAATATGAGTCAGTCTCGATAAAGAAGCTCACAGAACGATGTTCGAGGCCTCGGGAGAGGAAATCTGCATCACTTGGAAGAAAAGAGTACGTTTTTTAAAAGGCTTTGTCTAACACTTCCTTTTTTGGTGAGGAAATTAAGGAAAGGTGTTTTTATAACAACTTTGAAACTTAGGCGGAGGAGTGTTTTACATTTCCGAAAGAAAAGCAATTTCACGCTTCACTCCAAAATCTGAACACTACCTTGTTGGAATGAACACTATTAAATATCAAGACCAGTAAACTTAGTTTGCACAATTAAAACCCCTTAATTATAAGTATGATAACACGCCATGTTAACAAAACTAGAAGAGTTCGATCTAGCAGCTTCACCAAATATCTAAATTGCCAATTTAAACCGTTTAATTTATACGCATGTCTAAATATCTATTTAGCTTTCGGTGAATTCGTGACTTCAAGCCATGACTTCTCGAATCAACAGCATAATCTAAACAGGTATTTAGTAGGCTATATGTACTTTAGGCCGACTTGCGTGTGCAGGCTTTATGAAGTAGGCCAAAAAAATACAGATATTTTATGAAGTAAATATTTGATACAAACTTTGTCATGGAGTCTCAGCAGGCTAACTTGTCAGTAATACCTCAATCTCAAATTCTGATCGTAACAGCAGGACCTCCAGAAAATAGGCTATTTGAGGAAGACTTACCCAGCAAGTAAATAATTTGTGTCGGATCCCGATCTCATGAAAGTCTGAACTCATATTCTAGGACGAAGAAACGTGTATCCTCCGTGTGAAAAATACATGAGGATGATGATGATGTTCACGCTGTTCAGTTAATCTCTGTCTTCTGCTGTCCTCTAGTGTCTTCACATGAAACTACAAAACAGGCCTATCAGGAATGTCTATGAAAATAGATGGTCCTGCTGTTGTGGATGTAAAGTGTTAATGAGAGGGCAACAACGAAACAAATGAGCCTCAGGTGTTAAACAAAAATACAATTTCTGATATTAAGCCTAAAGAGAAATCATTACTTTCGGCCACGTCAATCTGTTTCCATAACAGCATTCTTAATCATCCAAAGCTAACACCGCTGAGCTAACACACACTTAACGTTTCTTCTGTCCACTAGTTCATGACAAACGCAATATACATCACTTAACACCCTAGTTAAGTATTTACTGAAATCATTCATGCTTTGTCCACCATTTCTAAGATACAGGCCAGAAATTAACTACATTAACTATTAAGAAATTAACTATAATTTGTCTAAAGCAGCAGAAAATGTGTGTTTTTTCCTCACCCTGAATAGGATTTCATGGATGGAAAGATGGATGGATGGATGGATGGATGTTATGTGACCAACATAGCAAGAATTAAAAATTTGTAAAATACAATATGCTTTATGATCAGTAGATGGCAGTCATCAGTCACAAATGTACACAAAGAACAAAATACAAGAGAAAAAATTAAGTTTTTATTGTGCCATTTAAAACAGTATTTCACTAGTAGTAGGATATATATATATATATATATATATATATATATATATATATATATATATATATATATATATATATATATATATATATATATATATATATATAGCTCATATATCTATATCTCTCTTATACAGATACTTGCCAAACTTGATCTACCTTTTTCTCACACAAAACACACGGCACAGTAATTAAACTAGTTTAATAAAGATGAGTCACTGTTTCCACAGTTGTACTATAGTGATATATAAGCACACTGGATGCATAAAGGTCCCAATCTTTCAGACTCAAGGCACCCCACCGTCTACAACAATATTTTAACATCCCATGATCTTCTCAGATGTTTGTGATTGATTGCAAATATTTTTCAATGCAATGAAATATTCAGTGCTTGAGTTTTTAATTGCAAGATTTGTGCAGGCCTAGAAATCACTTTTAAAACGATTCTTTCTCATATGTCGCTAAATAATAGCAGGTATCCTTTGGAAAAACTGTTACCTGTTAAGGCAATTAAAAAGTGAATTAAAATAGTATTATTGCTATTATTGGCTTACTTAACACTTGTTAAGGACCCCTAGGATCCTGAACCCCCCTAGACCTCTAGATGGGCCCCTGGGCCCCTGGCTGAGAGCCACTGCAGGTCATCCTGGTATTCTTCTCATACTATAAATACTGTAGCCTACATTCTAGCATGCGCTCCTTTTCGCATATAATACAAACGAGCTTAAGGCTACGTTTTCGCTTACTTGTGAAGAAATTAATTAGGTTATTAATTGTTTTAATTAAAGCGTATAACCGAGCAAAATAAAACTGCTCGGCGAAGCAGAATTGATCTAAACAACGTTTGTGTCAGTCACCAAACATTTGAGTGAAACACGACACATTGCACGGTTGAACAGTTTATTGTAACGTCGCCGTCGATTCTAATGGCCGTGCGGCAGCTGCTCGATAATAACGCGAGCGTTCTGGTTCCGTCGCGTCGCGCTCGCGGACACGGTGTTCAGCTCTACGCGTCTTTCCACATCAAAGGGAAATCACACAAGTTCCAACAGTTCAGCGGTGGGAGGCTGCCAGCGCTCGAGAGGATCGTTCGCCTCCAATGCACCAAAGCAAACAAACACTCTTGCCCTCGGAAGTTGCATATTTCCATAAACTGCTCTATGGATAAAAAGCGTCATTGAGTGCAGTCGGCGTTGTTTGCGATAAAGCTCGATATGTCTGAGAATCAGCCTCTTTGCGCTCTAGTTTTCCTAACTTCGCTCTTCTGCTCGGCGTGCTCACATGGGACGCGATTCGTTCATTCAGCTTCACTGGATGCGGATGGGAGATACAACGTTAAGTGGGGGTTTGACGAGTCCACGATAACTTTTGAGGTAGAAGTGGAAACGACAGGATATATAGGATTCGGTTTGTCACCGACCGGTGCGATGTCCTCGTCTGATATCGTGATAGGTGGCGTGCTCAACGGAAGTCCATATCTGCTGGTAAGTGTGCACGCACCTTTGGGTTTGAATGCATCTCGCATTCAACGCTGATTATACAGTTAAGAGAACTCTGTCTCACAATTTAAAACCAGTCTGCTGCGCTTGATCTCTGTAAACGTCGGGATGAGTTGATTATTATGATTTCTCTACTGAAGTGGTTCTAGTCATTTGAGTCTTAATTAGTTTGCTTGTTGTTGTTGTTGTTGTTGTTGTTGTTGTTACAAATATGTTTGGGATGGATCGGTTTTGGTCAATATCTTTACCTCCATCCATTTAACTATATAACAATAATTGTAAGAAGAAAAAACGATAGAACAAATAACGTTTTTTTCATTATGCCATAATGCCACTGTGCATTCATCTGAAAGGCAGAATATTTAACTAATAAAGTGATATATAATATATCACTTATATACTAACTTCTCAACATTTTACATTCATTCATTCTCATATGAGCAACACATGGCTTTTTCAACTTAAAAAGAAAGGCCACTACTTTGGATCACAAAGAAATTTGCATTAATACAGCGGATTAAATATAAGTAATTATCAATGTAATTATAATTTGTGTGTGTGCGTCTGTCAATTAAGCAGAAATAAAATGCTTATCTGTATATTGTATTGGCTGTGATCACAAACACTATATCTATATATCTATATATTGTAATTTTTACTAGACCTATATCAATTTTTAACAGTATTTTTACAGAATTTTTATTACAGAGGTTTATTATAAAATTAATGTTAAGAGTGTGAGGCATATTAAAGAGCACTTTCGAACATTTAAATCTGCAGTGATAGCTTTATGTGTCCTAAAATCTGCTGCACTGAGATCATCCACTGACCCACTGACCTGGCTATAATCAACTGCCCTGTTGTGACCTGGATTTCATTCAGATAGTACTCACATAAACACTACTGTTTCAAACGCGAGCAGCGCAATATTTCAATACATCCACACTGCTGTATATTGCCTGCACGCTGTAATCTCCATCCAGCTGACGTATACAGCAGTAGTTTATGATTCGATTTCAACACAGCACTATTCATCAGCAATGTGTAACGAAGGCTCATTTATCTCAATGCATTTCGGTTTTAGTTTTGTAAGCATGAGTCATGACGTCTTTTGTTCCAAAACTTATTCATAATGGTGTCTGAATGCATTGGAAACAAACAGTACGTTTGCCAGTGCAGAAAACCAAGCATTTTGAGCAAAGGTTATCAAACGTGACCACACGCGCATGCATTTACTCACATGATCCCAGCACTCCTTACAAAACAGCTTCTTTTCGAACTCAAACTCGTGAGGGACTAACTTCGTTCCTCCTCACTCTTCTCAGGACTACTACACGGACTCAAACAGAAATGTCCATAAAGATGCGCTGCAGAGCTACCGGCTGCTGTACGCCAGAGAGAATGGCACACATACCGTCCTGGCTTTCAGCAGAAACCTCCAGACCTGCGATGACAACGACAAAGTCATTACGGTACGTTTGACTGCGTGCATTATTACATCCGGCTCTGCAAGAACCGTCAGCGGCAAGGTCTCTTTAATAGATTTTCGAGCCGTTTTCGGATGCAATTTCAACACGCCGCCCTTTGTTCAGGGGAAATAATATCAAGGAGTTAAATAAACTCACTTCCCCGAAATGTTGTCAAATTATTACTTACAAAGAAAGTCTCTTGCACTTAAGTCTGCAATTACCCATAATTTGTCAATGCCCAGGGCAGTACAGTGAGAGTGATCTGGGCGTTCCATGCGGAGGACGTGGGAGTGTCAGGACCGGTCTACCATGGGACGAACAGAGGCAGAAAGAGTCTGAGATTACTCAACCCTGGAACCAGCTCCAGCATCCCAGCAGGAACAGCTTTCTTTGACCTTCAAAACAAGGAGGTGAGGAGAGTGCATTCAGCAGACTGCTGGAGCGTTTGATGAGCTAGGAGTGACAGAGGACGGCTTAGCCCTAGGCAGTGTTATACCTACTGTTTCATCTATTTTTGCATGCTCAGGAATCGAGGTCCTTGCGGTTACATATGAATCCTTTTTAAATACAGACCCTTTCGCTTCCTGATTGGGTCTTTTGAATGAAAACAAGGCCCCTTTTATGCTTGTGGGATACTGCCAAACACCAGATTTTATAAGAGTGTACATATTTACAACCGCATAACAAATACTCAGCATTGAATAGGAAAAAAACAGGAAATGGGATTAATAAAACGTCCATGCTCTCCAGTCCACAATGGAATACTTCTGCTTGTTGCCGTCTCACTGCTGCATTTAACTGTTTTGTGACTGATGCAGATCTTTAATCCATACGTTTGTTAAAATGTTCAAATATTGTAGGTTCCTGTACCTCATAAGGATACAACGTACTGGTGTCAGATATTTGCATTTCCAGAGCTGAAGAAGAAACATCATATAATCAGAGTGAGTAATAAAACTCCTTACATTTCCAAGAGTTCCCATCGTAATCAAATATAACATATATAACATAATTTAATAATATTGTGATATTTTAAATACATGTTTAAATTCATTCAAAAGTCATGTTTTAAACCAAAGAAGATATACAGCGACTATTAATCTAGAAATGCAATCTTAAATATTGTAAATGAAATGCTCCCTGTTGTGAAGAACCTTCTGCTATTTCAGTTTACTTCTTCTATACGTACATTTACAGGCTTTCATGAAGCTTGTGCATTTTCCTGCAGTTTCAAACCGATTCCTGTCAATCGAGTAGTTTAATTAACTGATACGATCTTCACAAATGCCAAGAAAATCTTGATAATATCAGTGTTGGAGCAGCTACTGACTGTTAAGCAGTTAAACTTCAGTCAAACTTCTGTTTTTTAAAAAGTAGCTACATTAAAATACATATTTCCCGGTAAAATAACAATAACTTAAATTGGTGAATCGTTTTTGTCAATCTGTTTCTGGAAGAACAGATTCCCTCAAATGATATGTGAAAGAGGACCACTGCGGACAATTCACAAGACTTAATGAAACGTTACAATCTACAGTATGCTCTGTATATGTATGTTGTTTGACTTAGTTTCCTTTGTTCCTACTTTCCCACCAATAGTTTATCTTTAGTTACCCATTGATTTGATTAGTGTCTGCACCTGTTTAATTGGTTTTGTTTCATTATAAGCCCTTGGGTTTTTTCTGTTCACTGTCTGTTGTCTTTGTGTGTAACCTGGTTCTTCTATTCTGTTCCCGTGTCCAGTTTTGGAGTGTGTGTATATACATCTGAATTGCAGTGTTTAGATCCAATCTCTCAACTTAATTTGCAATTTTTCGTTACTGACGTTGCTCTGCTGAATCGACACATACATAAATTAGATTCATTGTATGGGACTTCATGTCAAAATATGATATGTTTTACCTCGCAGCTGCATTAGATCTCTTTTTGTCTCTCTTTCTCCTTCAGCTTTTTTTTTGTCTCACCTGCTTATTATTGTCTTTTGCAGCTGCTATTTGTAGATCAGACATGTTTCTGAAATTATACTCTCTGACCCAGATGAAAGAGTCTTCCCGTAACTAAGCTTTTCAAGTTTTCCTAATTAGAGGCAGAATTGGTACTTTAATCATATGATAAAATACTACAATTAAGCATCGTCCTTTCAGGCTAATTTTTCAGACGCACTAACCTTTAATTTTAATTTAATTGTTGCAGTCACCCCATGTAAAATGTAGCTGTGGAAGACAGGCATGCATTCATGAATTCATCACTATGGCTACAGATCCACGTTTTTAGCGAAAACATAAGTGCTTGCACATGCAGAAGTGAGCGGCTCGCAGAATGAATGTAACCCATTTAGTTTTTGCTGCAGTGTTCAGTATGTAATGCACCGGATACAAAGACTCTACAGTGAATAGACTTGTGCGTGTTTCACAAAATGATGAAACGTACAGACAAGTGCACACTTGCCACATTCTGACATTCACTAAATGCACTTTAATTGTGGCCTAACTATTGCTTGGGTACCATTTTTGAGTTAGTTATTACAATTACCCTTCGTTTAACCTTTCATTAACATCAACAGAACCCAAACCAGAGAGTGAATAATTATTGTGACCCCTCTTCACCCTCTTTTCCTGTCCTCTCTACATACAGTAGCCTGGTATTCGGAAAGCTCCAAGCTCTGTTAGTCAGATGCCAACAGCTGCCCCATAACCACAGCAGTGTCGGGATGTTTCCTGCTCTGTTCCCACTCAGTTTCATGGAGCAGATGTTGAACTGTCAAACAGGAGCAGATTTTCCAGACACTGTGCTCTCACTGTTTCTATTCAGGCCATATTGTCACTGTCCTTATTCAGTCAAAAACCTCAAGCTAGTGATGCCAGAAGAGGCTGTACTTTATACATTATAGTGCTACTAAGATCCCAAATAAAAGGTACACAAAGGGAAAAAATGGTATAGAATTTATTTTAAAACAATTATCACTCAGTTATTTATAGTAAATTTCACAATAACAAAGAAACACATTGAATTAAGCAAATTTTGAGGTATAAAAGCTTTAAAGGGGCTCTAATAATTTTTTTTTTGTGTGTACTTGATATGAAGGAAAAGCATTACCACAATAACATGCCCATTATTCCCCAAGAGTTAAAAAGTTGAGTTGTACCATTTTTACCATCTGGCGGTGGTACTTTTAGCTATAGCTTAGCATAGATCATTGAATATGATTAGACCATTAGCATCAAGCTCATCAATGCTGGTGCATTTTCAGCAGCCATAGTTAAATTAGCCTACAAAATCACAACTTTTAATTTTCCGTCTGCCTTAGTACACCATTTAACTATAGAAGATTCATGTTTTCAATAGGAAAAATATCGAAACTCTTTGGTAATTTGAGCGAGATGCTAATGGTCTAATCATATTTAACGATTTATGCTAAACTGCCGCTAAAAGTGCTATCGACAGACCTGGGGATCGGCTGAATGGATAAAAAAGGTTAAAGCTCTTTTCTTCAATACAGCCTTTTGTTACATTATAAGTTACATTATTATTTTTTGTGTCAAGTGTCATGTTCCTTTAATCATATTGCAGATGATTTACTACAAATAAATGCGTAAATATGCATACTCACAGTAAATTAGGTTTGTTATCGTGGTAATTTTCACAAACGTTTGTCACCAAGCTCATTTTCTGGGCTCTGTCGTGAGCAATTTAACAGAATACCCCAGTGTGATATTTTTGAATGTTTGTGGGCAATGTTAGTAATATCTCAGTGATAAAATGTTGTTTCATCTTTTAAATCATACTTTTGAGTAACATTGATACAGCCTAATGACAACAGTACAGCATTATAAGGATGGCAAGTTTAGATGGATGGATCTAATCTCATGGATTAGATGGTCATTTGTTAAAAACAACAGAATGCTACTACACAATCTACGTTTATTAGATTTTGGAGCTTCAAAACAAAATGGCTCCCAAAGGGAAAAATAAAGGAGGTGGAAGGGAAATAAAGGAATGTTTGAATATTTATTCAACCACTGTTTGGCCATGGGTCCCACTGCTTCAGACAGAGACCCCTGGATGAGAAGGACACAGTTCACTCTGTTGGAAATGCTTTTATTTAGAATTCCAGTTCCGACAGAAGAAGCCCACTGTGAGGAGAAAAATAATACCAAAATCCCCCACTTCCTATTCCAGAGATATCCAAGCTAGTTTTAGCTCAACAATCCCACACACACACACACACACACACACACACACACACACACACACACAGTTTTCTTGTAGAGGATCAAAATAGAGTGGTTTAAAAAGATAACCTACTTTTATCAAATCTGTATGGTTTATCCCTTTATCAAAGCTTGGAACGGTCTAGTGCAAAGTGTTCTTGTTTTAGATTAAAGAAAATAACTTTTCAGATTCATTAAAGCAAAACTTTTACATGAACATAAACAATATAAACACAAAATGTTTACCACACTGTTTGACATATTTATTGACATTTATGATACAAGTTTCAGATCCAGCCAATAAGTATATAAATGAACTAATATAATAACAATACTGATACTATAATGTTATAATACCACTAATAATGAATAAACATTTCAAAGTCAATTAGTCCTTCATAATAAGAGTTTCTTTACTGCTACAATTTTACTATTTTACCTATTTGAGTTTAATACCATTTAAATTAAATTTTAAACCATTCTGCGTACTATCTAGAATTTGGAAAACAATAAGGCATTCTCAATTTGATTCTGAGACCGCTCAGCGTAGCTATTCATATTCCTCACTGTTTGTTTTCAGATAGAGCCAATGATTCAGAAGGGTCATGAGAATCTGGTTCATCACATTCTGCTCTACCAGTGTGACAGCGATTTGAACAAGAGTGAGATCAACAGAGGACACGAATGCTACCATCCGAATATGCCAGACTCCTTCTTCACCTGTGAAACCGTCCTGTTTGCTTGGGCCATTGGGGGAGAGGTGATATTTCATAACTTCATATTCATTCTAATACCAAAAGGTTTCAGATACTGAATAGAAATTCTTATCCCTTGCAGGGCTTCACCTACCCTCCTCATGTTGGAATGTCTATAGGAACCTCAATAGATCCAGTATACGTACAAATGGAGATTCACTTCGATAACCCATCTTTACAAAGAGGTACTTTATGTTATGATATAGTACAACTAGAGAACCTTACCGTTATTTACTGTAACTTTCAGTAATCAGTATAGTCTCTGTGGTATATTACTGTGATTTTCAAATAAATTATGAGCCTTTCTGTAAGGTTTGAGTCTGATCTTCTCAGAGTTTTGGTCTCGCCACAGGGATAGTGGACAGTTCAGGCCTGCGTTTGTACTACAGCCCCAGCCTGAGGCGATATGATGCTGGGGTCATCGAGACAGGAGTGTGGGTCAGTCTCTACCACATGCTGCCCCCAGGCATGCAGGATTATATTACAGAAGGACACTGTACACAGGAGTGTCTCCAAGAGGTGGGACCACACAAAAAAAACCCAACAGGAATTATTTTGAAACTTTTCTAATCACTGTGAAAGACGCATTAAATTATAGCTAATTGCATTATCACATACCTTATATACAAATGACTATTTATATAAACTGCATTCTAAAAGTCTTTTATGCTCTATTTAATAACATTTTAACATTTAATATTTTTACAATTTAAAATAATAAAACTTTTAATATATCTACTATACTTTACTGTAATTTTTGATCAATTTAATACAAGCTGAATAAAGTTATTTGTTATACATGGTATAAATCTAAAAAAAAATACATTTTTAATAGCGTTATTATTGTTATTATTATTATTATTATATTTACTAAATATATTTACAATTTAAATCACATTACAAGCAATAATTGTCTGCAGAAACAATTACCAACAACATAATTGTCTTGGTAAGTCTTAACATTTGAATGCTAATGCAAGTTTCTAAAAACCCAGATGGAAAAAAAAAGAAGTATAACATGTGTCTCTCTTCCTGTAAGTCATTAGACAGCGAGATGCCCAGTGGAGTTCATGTGTTTGCAGTTCTGCTCCATGCTCACCTGGCAGGACGGGCTATCAGAGCCAGACATTTCCGCCAGCAGGTCGAGCTCCAGCCACTGGCCTCAGACGACGAGTTCGATTTCAACTTCCAGGAGTTCCAGCCGCTCAGCGAGGAGAGGATCGTCCTGCCTGTCAGTCAGAGTCCATTTCAGTTTCATAATCTTCATTGCTCCACCTGAGTGTGAAATTGACGTTGCATTAATCATCAGATAGAGTGAAAGTTTACATTTACCGATTTACGGAAAACCTACAAATAGCAGGGAATTACAAAATGATGAATTCTAGATTTGGAAAAGTAACGGAAAAATCGAATTGTCAGACCTGTCTGAGGGACATGGGTATAGTCTGTTCAATACATCAGAGTGGTGTGTGCCGATAGTGGTTAAACAATTAAATATCTTCCCACAAATTTCCAGGCCTTGTAAGAACTCCAGAAAACATGGTTTATTAAATTTAGACATGAGGGCTTTTATCCATCACAGTCTTGTTTGGGTCAAGGTAAAAATCCTGTTTACTCCGACTAAAGTCTAGATTGTTTTCAGGGCTCCTAGTTTATCGCTGAGTGATTGGTAGCGTTTTAGCAGTTAAGAATAGAGCAGTTATCATTATCTGCTCCAGTGTCTCAGCCCTAGCCAAGCACTTTGCATTACCTAAGAGTAGTGTAATAAATTCAACATGTAAAGAGCACACACACTGTGCATCTGCAGGACTGGTTTGCGTTTAAAAGTGCCCACAGGCGAGAGGTGACTCATGTGTGAGTTGTGACTTGTTATCCTGTTCTGCTGTGTGATAACAATCAGCAAGGTTTTAACAGTTTATACTCAAATGAGTTTCGATGGCCTGTTCTGTTTGGCAAGCCCCCAACAGTGAGCATAATAAATAAGCAAATGATTTTTGTAATTCGCTTTTAATATCTGTGTGTTAACCAACATGTTTTTCTGTCACCAGGGGGATTCTCTAATCACTGAATGTAGATACAACACTAAAGGCAGAATGAACATGACCTGGGTAAGATTAATCACTTGTATGCTTTTACTAACAACAGTATATAGATTCCTGTCATATGGCTTTCTATATGGTTTTCTACAATTACACCAATTATAGAGTTATTCATGAAACTCGGGTTAACAGTAAACTTATTGAAGAATAATACAGCTGTTCTGATTTTGTATGATGTCTGATTTTGTAGGCCATGGTAGAGGCTATTTTAACATGGCTTTCTTATTGGATTTATAAAGGGATTTTAAACTAGTACTTTTTTCTTTCAACTTTCAAAATTAGTTCACCCAAAAATCTTGATTTGCTTGTGCCTTTTTACAAGATGAAATATAAGTCTCAGACGTCCCCCGTCAGTGAGCTCAAAATACCCCACAGATCATTTATAATGCCTATTTTGAGTGGAAGCAGAAACAGGCTATTTTCATGCATGTATTAATGCAAATGCACTGCTGCCTTCTTTTCTGGAATAAGGCTGTGTCTTTACACCTTCTTATAACTGGTCAAAAAAAAACATCTGTTTGGTTTTGATTGTCATGTCTATGATGCAAAAAAGCTTGTTCACAGCAAGCACGATAACTATAAAGATAATAACTGTAACTGTGTTTGAACAGTATCGTCTGTTCATTATAAGCTCAAGTGCATCTGCCGCTCAAGCCGTGATAACATGATTGATTATGATTGGTGGTCAATGATTCTATGGTTCAAAAAAATTTCTCTGTGCCTTTATCGTTAGCTGTAGTGTGGACGTCTTTTTGGTACGTTTCTGTGCATTGATCATGGTAATATCATTGCTGGCTATAGAGGGTGAGAGATCTCTGATTCCATCAAAAATATCTTAATTTGAATTCCAAAGATGAGCGAAGGTCTTATGGTTCAAATATGAATTGTTTACCTTGTACATCTTTAAAAATGTAAGTTGCTGTAAAACAAATGTATTTATTTAATATTAATTAAACATTCTAAAAGCTATTCAGAAGGGACCCACTGCAAGACAGTGCAAATCCTTTTTCACATTATAGGACTACAGACTGAACAGCTCTATTAGAAAAATGCTTTTGAATCTCTTTTTTTCCCTAGCCGGTCTGTGAAAGACTGCATGCTCTTTTGGCTAAACAATGTGTCTGCAAACAGCTGTTGGTCTCTGGAGACAGATCCAGCTGCTGACGTTCTCCCATACACATGCAGCCAGTGAGCCGAACTCCAATAGGCTGAGCTGAGCTGCTTTTTCTCTGTAGACTGTCCACAATCCATAAACATCAGGGCCAAATCACTGGTGTTTTGGATTCATATTAGAGAGATCAAGATATATTTGCTGCACTGTGCATGTCAGTTCAGCTTTGCTCAGTACTGGGCATAATTTGTCACAGGCCTCTGGTTTTAACAGTGATTCAGATGCATTATGTCAGTGTAGCATTTCAAGGTCTTGACCCTAGTAATGTGGATTTTTTGTTTCTACAGGGAGGTCTTAGTACAAGGGATGAGATGTGTTTGTCATATCTGCTGTACTACCCCAGGGTCAACCTAGCCAGGTGTGAAAGTTTACCAGAAATCACCGGCCAGCTTAAATTCATTGGGGTTAAAGAGATCCAGGAGCCTGTTACGTAAGTCGGAGAAACCACTACAGTGAATGCTTTCTTTGTCAGTGGCAAATACACATAGCCTCACGATGAATACGTACATGGTTTATATTATTATTATAAACATCCCTGCATATTTTATGTTACATTCATGTTAAAGCTAGTGTAAGTGATTTAATGCTATGTCAGTCCAGAAATATCTCGATGGCTGTATTAAACATCCAGAAATATCTCTGTGCCTGAAGGCTCATACCCAACGGGACGAATATCACACGTGAATATCGTTACCGTTTTTGCTTTTCATACCGAAGCGATGAACCAACTGCTCCTAGCGAAAAACAAAAATACGGTTTGCGTTTTTATACTTCGGTGTGCACACTCACATTAACGGCCTTTGTTTAACAAGACGTTAAATATCAGCGATATTCGTACGTGATAATCATCCCCGTGAGTACAAGTCTTGAGACTGTGTGAGCTGCAAAATGCGATTTATTTATTGTTTGGTTAAGCAAATTAAAGGACTTTTTTGCACTAATTAGTTGGTCCACAAGGTGGCAACGCTTTCCCAGGCTATTCTTTCAAAGTTTAATAAAAGAAACAGGTGAGATGAAACGACAATAAACTAATGGAGACGGCAAAAACAATCGATGACCATGTTTATAAGCGATTGTGTATTGGTCATAACATTCAGAGAGAAATAACAGACGCAAAGAAAACTTTCTAGCGTGCACATGGAGCATGCATACAAATGGAATATTTTGAAACTATTTTGAAAGCCTCTGCGTTCCACTGTGAAGGTCGAAGTACATTAATGTTATACACAAACACTATGGGTATGCTTACAGTGAGTGTGATGTGAAGTTAGCCTTCACCGCAGTCTACACGCAGCCCGAATTTTGGGTCTAGTAAACCGAAAAGCTATCTGTGCTGCAGACAAGTTTGTTTAAGATTATGATGATAAATGAAAATAATATAACAAATACAATCTGCAATATCGAACAGCATAACAGACTTTTTCTGTACCACTCTTAGGTTAAGCTGGATATTCTGAGTTCTAAGATCACTTACATCTCCTTTAAAATGAAATTTGAAATGACAAAAGGAGGTACAGTAATAAGCAGAAAGCAGAAAACGGAAACATTGGGAGAAGTAAACCAATAAAAAGAAAATTCATGCATGAGAAGATCATTTAAATGAAATCAACTTGAAACAATACTGTGAAATGGGAGACCTTCCAATGACAGCGTAATACCGGTGTCACTATCATAGACCTGTAATAGCTTAACGGTGATTGATTGATGGCTCACTGGATGATTACATGATCAAATGAGGATAAATGTTTTCACTTATCCAAATGTTCTGGTTGTCATGTCAGCACAAGATCTTTATAAGAAGATGTGCCATCTTGCTCCCATCAGAAAGTACAAATTGTTTGTCCAACCCACAGCAACATCTGGAATGGTCATTGTAAAACGTGTTTGTCTCATTCTAAGAGGGCTAAAAAGAAAAGACACTCTAAAACCACAAGCCGCAAGGCTGTCAGACACATGGGAACAAATCTTGTTCATCCCTTTTGCAATTTGAGATAAAACTAAATAAATCCACCAATCTTCAAGACTTCTCTCCTTTCACGTGTTTGTGGATTTTTAGTTAAACATAACATCTGTTATAACACCACTATTGTATAACCCATTATACTAGCAACACATTCAAACACGGGGGTTCTCAGTCGTCTAGGAAGACAAATACATCTTGGCTAGTTTTAGGCGGAACTAGCTCTTTGAGATGTTATCGCAGCCACAGTATAAATCTAAAGATATACTGTATGAGTTTTAAGGAAGGTTCATGTCTCAAAGCAGCTGCGACTCACCGGTTCTGTGGGCGTCTGCTGAGCCGCTGATGTTTTGTACAGATTCCTTTCACTGCATTGTATAGAGAAAGAGAGATGTGTGGTTTGTTATGTCCGCACATGTTTGTTTGTGATTTCGCGTGTGAGCAGGCGAATGTGTGTTTTGGATGGACGTGGGTGTGTGTGTACGTCCATAAATGAGGAACATCTGAAGAGCCCTGCTGGTGGAGTGTGTTTATTCGACCCCCTGAGGCTCAGAGCAGTAATGTGCTCAGATGCTGGAATAAGGGGGATTATAAGGGGATAGACCTGGCAACTCTAAACAGATTTAGTTTCAAAGCTCTGCCCCAAGCGCCCTCTGTCTTTCGATCCCCACACACATGCAGATAAAGCTCATTGAACAGATATAGTTGCCTCAGGAGTATCTTTGATCAGTCTGATGGTTTAATGGCACCATCATATATGTTGTAGGGAAATGGTAGTAATGGTAGTATAATGTAGTAAATGGTACCAAATAAATTTTAAAAATCACATCTATATATTTTAAATTTTAATTTTTAAACAGATGAAGTGCATGTTATTTTAGTAGCAGAAAAGCTAGAAATATTATTACATTTATCTACTATTGCAGATTATTTACTCATTTACATTTAAAAACAAGCTTGAATATACTTACCTAAATTAACTATGATATGTGTGTTAATATGTATAGAGCATAACCTGACTTTCCTATGAAATGCAATTTATGCTGGTAGCTGTTTTCCATGCAGTTATTGTACTGTGTATAAAAATAAGTTTCCAGGATACAACTGATTCGCTTAATATCACAATCTTACCAATAAGGATGCAAAGCATCTGAAAAGTATTATAAATGTGGTTCAAAGTGTCAAATCATTATTCATTTATTTGTTTAAACATATCAATTAGATCCATTTAAAATAATCAGACAACACTTCTTTCATGAGCAAACCAATAAGACGTCATTCAGTAAAATTAAGAATTAAAGAGTAATACGGACATCTTATGGTACTTTTCAGGTGCTTTGCATCCTTATTGGTAAGGTTGTGATAATAGGTAAATCAATCAATGTATGAAGTGAGGTTTTGATATGAAGTAAATTTATACAAACAATTTATTTTGTTCTTTGAAGAACTTGGCCCTTTGTGATTAAGAGTCCAAAGAAATACAGCAACCTCTCCTTCACGGAGGCAATGGATAAATACAAGTGGACAAAGAAGAGAGGGAAAGCGTTCAACGACATTGTACGCAAACTCCCCATGAACGTTCGCTGCTCTAAGATCGGCCAGGATGAGTGGTCGGTGAGTGATTTTGATTACACAGGGGTATACCATATAGTTTTATTTTCTATATATTATGCATAGGCCAATAAATGCATCCTCAGTGAGCATGACAGACTTCTTACTGACCGCAAGGTGGGTAGCTGATTCAACTTCTCTCCGTCTCTATTAGATTCAAGGGGTGATCATCTCTCCTCCGGAGCTGAAGTCAGAGCAGACGTCGGCTGCTGTCGTGGCCTGTAGGAATGTCTCAGAGAATCGATGCGTACGCTCCCTCGCTCTGGTCCTAACTGCGTGTCTCCTGCTCATACTACAGACCTGCTTACACCTCTAATGTCTGCTGTCATCTCAGTCCCCTACTCATAAACATACATACCGCAGGTTTCCCAGAAACTGTGACGCTCAAGATTTAAATCTTACAGATACTATAGAGTAATTGCACTGTGTGGCTCACTCTTACTTTGCCTATGTTTATCACTAACACTGATCACAACTGTGATGCATTCGTGTAGGATGTAGGCATCATGCTTCACATGGAATATCCTTGGTTAGCAGATACTGCGGTCTTGACAGCCTCTCTAACAAAATGTCTCACCATAGTTGTAAATCTTAATAATCTCACCATATGTTTAAAATAGGCTGTCACACTCCGGTACACCACAACTTATGTCTTGTGGGTTAAAGGGATAGTCCACCCCAAAAATTAACATTTTGTCATCATTTACTCACTCTCATGTCATGTATGATGTTCTTCTGTGTTCCACAGAAGAAGAAATTCGAAAACTTGTATTTGTGTTCATTTTTGTGCATTCAAAAAGTCAACGGGTTTCATTATTGTGGTGTACACCATTGACTTTCGTTGTAAGGACAAAAACAGCCAAAACTTCTTTATGAGCACCGTCATGCAAACTTCCTCAGAAGTGGTGTAAATTTTTCAATACACTCAGTCGCACTGGTAGTTTTATTAAAAGTTAAAAAAAAAAAAGTGAAAAATGCTTTTAAAAAGTCACCATCTAACACATGCAAATGCATTCAGTCCAGAGCACTTCGAACTGTGTTTCTCTCATTATAAGCTAAATGTGTGTTTCATAAAGGAATGCTGGCATTATATTCAAAACCATTACATTTTATACGCTGTCTGTGTCTTTTAAAGCAATAAATGTTTATTTCTTATAAATATTTACAGACTTGTTACTGTATTTGTAGCTAGAGTTTTTAATAAAAAGAGTAACAGCATTTTATATAATATATGATAGGTAAGCATGTTTAGTGTGGGGGGTTTTGTATTATTTAATTTAGTTCAGTTGTTTGCTTTTAAGGTTTTGTTTCTTTCGAAAATATAAATTATTCTTCCATGTAATAGAAATTAAGTACATTTTACAAATGTTGAATGTCTTACAAATGTTGAACAGGATCTTCTTCAAGACTAGAACTAGTTTCACACTTAAAGTAGAGATCAAAATTAGAGAACAACCTACAATTTCCTAAATTTTAAGGTCATGCTTAGTCCTATTTGAAGTTATCCTAACAAGAACGGAAGGACATGTTTCATAAATTACTTTTATTCTGAAGCACAGTATAAAAACAATTATTTTATAAATATTTTAAAAAGACCTGATCAAAATTGCAGAACAATTACAGATGCCTACAAATTATTGGTCTAAATCTGGAACCTGTTGCAAATTGCTTCATGACAAACCCTTATAGCATTCCTCTAAGTTTCACTAAGATTGTAAGATGGCAGGCTCCTCTAAGGCTGTAGAGGCCGATGACATGACCCTTTTGGCGCTAATTCATTCAAGCTCCTGAATAAGGCTCGTCTACGAAAAAAAATGAGAAGACAAAACAATGCGGAGAACTGGTTCAACACTGCAGATGAAATGGCTAGTTCAGTGATGAAAAGAGTACAAATCTGTCACATTCAAGAGAATCTGAACTAAAAGCCCACTCTGCAGTGACCAAACCTTTGCTGAGGAGCATGTCGCGTGGCGAGAGAAGAACTCTCCCAAGGAATCTGAAAATCTCTGGAAAAACATTGGGGACAAAGTTACAGTCACTGAACTGTGGAAGAGAGTAGAAGCGTGGACCCAGATCACACTAGAACTGTGTCAGAAACTATGTCACGCGGCTGCAGATGTGCTGACGTCATTCAAAGCAAGGGCCTCTACACTTCCTACTCCTTTCTGACAGCTGTAACCCAATTTCAATTGTAATCTACGCTACAGCGGTTACTATCAATGTAGATCACTGTGTTCTCCTCAAAAATAAAGGCTTTTGTTGAAAAACCTACATTTTGTCAAACATTAGTAGAACAGTGGCATACCTACAGCTGATGCTCCTTTAAAATTTGAGCGATGAAGATCAGCAGTATCTCATGAAAAAAAAAAAAATCAAGAATTTATAAATTGTTCTCTAATTTGATCTCCGCTTTATTTGAGATGGAGAAGCTGAAGCTGAAGGGATGTGATTGTTCTGAAGGCTCGCAGTAGATTTATCCAGTGTTACAGAGGGGTACTGTAAGCCCACTGTTACCGCCTGGGAGTCCCTGGTACAGCAAGGAACATCTCTTGTTAAGGCCTCCAGGCTCTCTCACTCTCGCACACACCAACACGGCAAAAATGTGCCAATGTGTGCTTGAGAATGCCACAGCACGGTGTCCTTCCCTCAGTCTCTCATTCCTAACTTTTTCCAACCAGCCCCAAGATGTTCTTCAAGAGCGGTAAGATTTGTTATTTGTTTACTGTTTCCAGCTTAGCCCACGATGGCTCTAACGAAGGGCTAGTTGTGTTGAAAAGATGACTGTACCACAATTGACAACCTGAGAATGAAAGAGGGAGAGAGAGGAAGTATGATCTCACTTCTTATTCTTTCTCTTCCAAAGAATGCCTTTTATACCTCAAGTCTTTTATGTTGGTGTGTTTAGTCGTATTATAATAGGCATATGGAAAACAGCAGCCAGGCATCATGGGTCTTAATAGTTACCGGCCTTCTATAGGAGGTTGCGGTCATAGCAGAGTTTAGGAGAGGAAGTCACTGATGTAATACAAGTACAATAGCCTTTGGTTTGGGACTACACTTCTTATTCTTGTCAGCTGGAGCCGTGAAAAGAGTTTTTGTGACTGAGACTTTCCAGGCTTTGGTGTGGGGAAAAAAAACGATCTTCATCAGTTTAGCCACATCACAGGAACCACAGATGCTCAGATGGTGTCCAAAATCTCAACTAATGTAAAGAAACAAGGATTAAAGGACAGACTTTTTAAACATGTACAGTATTTGTGGTTGAGTTATTGTTTGTACTGTGGCCTAAACTAAGTTATATAAGGAAGCGAGGATTAGTTGAAAAAGTCGTGTTTGGGAGTCTAACAGTCTGAGCTGAAGTTTAACTGAGGTTTAGATTCTTGTAATGGAACATCGCAGACAGTTGAGAATATGGCAGGGTAACGAGAAAGCTAACACATCCTGTCCTGCCAAGACAACTTCCTGTTGGTTGCGTTTCCATTTCGACTAAGGCTTTATATAAAACTTTGCTGACCTCTATGGTTTTAAAAATGCACGTCCTACCAACTGTTTGGCTTTAAAAAGTTTGCATGTTGTTGATAAATTCTTAATATTTTTAAATTATGTGAATGTCTAAAAAATCTGATATGATATTATTGGCCATTTTGTGCAGTTTCAAGGTTTTTCAGGTCATTCCCATATTAACCAGCAGAGGACAGTGTTTGCAAGGGAAGAAAATTACTGCTTTCTTTATGACACAGATCTCCTAAATGTAGAGAAAAGTGTTTACTAGTGTTTACAGCTCCATGTTTCTAGTATGTTTCACGTATAAACCTATATAGACATGAAACATGTTTTTGGACATGATACCATGGTTTGGACACTTACCCTGACATTTTTTAAGGGGAAAAAAACATGGTAATACTTTAAATTTAAATTTTGGTTTTCTGATATATGCACCTAGTCTGCTTTTTATTAGTTGGTACCATCTGTGTTGTTTATAGCAATTTTTTGTTCCATTCAAAGTGCTTAAGTATGCTTGTAAATGACAAATCCCATCTGCTCCTTTAGTACATTCTGTCCCCCGCTCATGTACTTTTTTATTTTGCCAGTAATTCATGTCACTGAAACTCAGAACAACCAGATAAAAATATTCTATATGTCACTTTAAGGATCAACTATCTTAAAAAAATAGTCAAAGCATTACTGGAATTTGTCCCTGAACGACAAATGACTAATACTTTGCTTAAAATAGATGTCATATTCATTCAACATCCACAAAAGCTTATAACACACCATTAGATTTAGCTAAATACTCTAGGGCTCAGGAATGAGGCGCTTTGAGGCACTGCACATGCTCCAAACTACTGTCGCTGAGGTAAAAACCCACTGTTTGTCTCCCAATCTTGGTTTCCTCATTAGGAGTTTGAGGTCAGCGTTTAAAATGTAACCAGAGTACTGTAGTCTGGGAGCACACTGACCTAAATATTCCTCTACAGGCCTAAAAACCAAACTTTTACTGTTTTCCGGTAAATGGTCCTGTTGAGAAAAAAAACACCAGCCTAATTATCTGCTCAAGCTAGCTTCCCTAGTCCACCAAAATTCTGTCAGAATTATTCAACCTCATGTCTTTCCAAACCTAGAAATTTGTTCATCTTCAGAACACAATTTTTTTTTATTTCCTTCTTATTTGAAAGTTGATGGATGCAAACTGAAACGGTATGAATGACAAGTGGTATGAATACAGTGTTATCTGTACAGATTTGCGAGACAAAGAAAAATGTTGGCACAAAAATTTTTTTGGATTTTCCGTCACAAAAAAATTACACACATTAAGCGGTGCTGTATTAATGGGATTTATTTTTGTTTAAGAATAAGACAAAAACAACAACTTTTTTAGGTGGCTTATAGTCAGGTTGACCTTTGACCTTTAATCCCTTGACCTGTTATTTTCTATATAACTACCCCTCTACAGTCCTACACACAGGATGTACTTCAAAGAATAGAATAGAATAGAATAGAATAGAATGTTGTTTAAAATAAAACATACTCTTAGAAGCATTCGCCTAATTTCTAGGAGACGTGTGACAAACGAATACCACACAATTTTCAGAAATCTGCATACTCTGGCCAAAACCTCTGACTTTGTGAACATTTTATAGAAGTATGGACATTGTTCAAATCAAACATAATTTTATAAAGTACAATATACAAAAAGTATTCTCTTAGCTTTTCAAAATGACAGTTCAACCATTGATGTCACATGTGACTATTTTAACAATGTCCTTGAACATGTCAGTTACGTTGCTGTCTTTGGAGGGTCAGAAAGCTCTCAGATTTCATCAAAATTATCTAAATTTGTGTTCTAAAGATGAGCAATAATGATTAATTAATGACAATATAGTTTTTCTTCATTTTCATCCCTTGTGTCACGTCTAAACCATTTTATCTGTACTGCATTAAAATAATGAAAGTTTTATATTATCAATTTGTATTATTTTTAATGCAGTACACATCCAACAAAGTGCTATTGCAGCATATAAATGATATTAAAACTGAAAAAATAAAAACATAATAAAATAATAAATAAAATAACAACAATAATAATAATAAAACTAATATAGTTTTTCCTTTTTATTGTGGACTTGAAAGCAGAACCCATGCCCAGATTCATTTGTCTTTGATTCCTGTCAGAGTCCCACTGAGAGCTGGGCCAAATGTACCAGAGTGTTCTGCCAGCCATATTTTTAGACACCGTGCCAGCCCACGGGAAATACATTTCTGTATTTATCTTTATCCGGAGGGAAAGGAAATAACTGCAAACCAAAAAGCTACAACTCTAGTTTGAAACGTACATTCCTCTGCTGCCCAATAAAATGGTTCCAGCTAGGATTCGTTTACAGGAGCACCTCCACAACACATTCTGTCAAATTCATCAAAACCTCCACGGAATGCTAACTTTACTTTGGAGCGAAGCCGTTGTCCGTGTTGTAGCAGCTTCATGTGTGCAGATGCTGTGTGTTTGCTCATGAAAGGGCATATTTGAGCTCTGTACAAAATACAGTTCACATCTTGCCTCAGGCCTCAAGCCTTGGTGCTTGAAGGACGGGACCTTTGAGTTAAGTTTAGGACGAGGGGTTAGTCTGCTCCGCAGTGTTTTTGAGTCCGGCAACATGGCCTCGGGATGGTCAGGATTCCTCTCAGGTCTGCAAGGAATGTGGAACATTTGATGTGCCAGCGCTAGTGACGCACACGACTGACGGCAAACATTTCCTTTCACCTGTCCTTTTCCCTTCTGGCCGGAGGCCTGTCCAGAAAAAACATACTGGATGGCATCATTTTATTGTATCTTATTTGGAGGACTCAGCGCTGGAATTTGTCTTGGATTAGGAAGTTAAATGACTCGTGTATTTCATGTTCGGCTGGTTGGACTGCAATACATAGTGCCAGAAGAAATCACGGCAAATTGCGTCAAAGCAAACAGAAAAATGGATTGAAATGAGTGATGTAAATCGGGTACACCCTGCCAAACGAGTGACATCAACTTTGCCAGAGTAAACCATTACGGCCCGAGTTACCATGTCAGCAGACACTGTTTGTTGTTAAAATGGCATGGTGGAAACTCAAAACACAGAGCACTGCTGAGCTGTTGTCCGTGCAAAAACCAGCTTACTTTCCACTTCCAGACAATATCACTTTCAGTCTCAAGACCCAAATGCCCTGAGTTCAGCGCCTTAGGGCAATGTTAACAAATACCACTTTTCCTTTTCCTGTTCTCCATCATGGTAAGAACTGCCACTAACATTAGGCCAGACACAGCACTGCCTTGACCAGGAAAATGCTTTAAAAAGACCATAAATGAAATTGCTGTCATTACTCGCTTGCTCTGATCTTCTTCTATATACTTTTTTTCCATTCATGGAACACAAAAGAAGAAGGTTTGTAAACTATCAGTGCTGCTTTCTTGTTTCTTTCTTCAATGGGTAAAAAAGCATAATAAAAGTTTATAGATGTGCACTATATTCCGTCTTTGAAGCCACACAATAGCTTTCTGAAATAGAAACAGAAATTTAAGTCTAAAAATCATTTTCTTAACTGTATAAAAAAGACGCTTTTTTTTAATTAATCATATAGTTATTTTGGGTAAAATATTCTCTGGGAGACACTATACAACTCTTTATCCGTTTTCTTTTTTCTGTAAGATTTATTTTTTGACATTTTATTATGATAGGACAGATCAGAGCTGACAGGAAGCAAAGTGTGAGCGGATCGGGAAAGGTCATCAAGTTTGGATTTGACAACCTCAGCTCAACACCACTGTATGTCAAATTCAATGACTTTTGGCCTAGATTGTTCTCTCAAGGAGTCAGTGTTAGTTACTGAAAGTCAGAGCTAGTCTACCGGTTTTGGGATGTCAGACTATAATTAGTGTACAATAAGCACAGATTTCTAGCCTCAGACTATGATTCCTTCAAGCCATGTTTGATATTTTGAGCTGATTTTAGAACACACCAACCTCCTATAAATTAGGCAAATACGAGTTAGGTTGGCTTTAAACAACTTAACTTTTCTATTTTATTCTATTCTATGCCTTCATTTACTTCCTGTGTCTACGTATGCACAGGTAGTTATACGGAGAATAACGGACAGACTAAGGGATCAAAAGTCAAAGGTCGGCCTGACACTGAAGCCAGACAGGAAGAAGTTGTTTTCTATGTCCATCTCAGACATATCAGATGCCTCCTATTAAGCTATACTGAACAAATTCTAAACAAAAAATCCCAGTAATAATATAGTCAATAAAAACAGACGCTAAAACTGCTTTGTGAGCCCGGGTAATAACACATATTCATGGTTCCCAGATAGACACACTCTCTCACACTTACACACACAGATTCCCCCACAGCATAGCATTTATTGACTCACAGCATACTGTTACTTTCGTCATGTAACGCCTCCAAACTCACGCAGGCTACTCCGTTTCCGTTTTGTGGTTGTTACCTCCGTCCAGACAGATTAACAGAAGCGCAGACGGGCTAGAGAGATCACAATTGCGTGTCTGAGGAAGTGAGGTGGCATCACGCATGAATTCGACGGGCGAGTGTGCGCGAATACTGTACGTCTCGCTTACATCCTGGGCAAACAGGGATAGATCGCAAAAAATGCTCCCTGGGTTTAGTTGCGAGCGGGGCCTATTTACAGACGCTTCGTTCATTCGCCACAAAGCGTTGTTTCTCCTCGCAAACCAGTTTGAGCCGACCCCACTGCTGGACATAGCTTCAGCATCAAAAGATATTTTTAATAAAGTGGTCAACAGCAGTTGCGCAAACATTCTAAAGTAGCTTACGAAAACAGCCGCTCGAACGGCCGTAGAGAGAGAAGCCTTCTTATGTCCGCTGGAATGTTCGTAGGGCCCCGTTTCACCACCCTCACAGACACAGGGGCTCTTTGTAACCGTTCACTGACCACACGGTACACCAGATCGCTCTGGAATTCTGGGGTTGTTTGTCCTGCAGCATGCAGGGCCTGTTTATTTTCTTTGACATTTTTCAATACAGTATGTACTATTGGAGTTTGTCTAGCTGTCACGGTTAATCCTGTGAACCTTATGAAGTAAAATTAGAAATAGACTTTATCGAGTTTCTGAAGTTAGTTAGGAAAATGTTTGCCTTTAATTTTGAAGTTCAAGTTTAGCTGTAGTGAATACGGCGACCTGCTTTTAACAGCTCCAGAGGTGATGAGGAGAAATCGATGTGGCTTTTCTGAGCTGTTGTGTGTGGTATGAGTAACATTGTGAGATTATTATAGTGGTTTACATTTCCTTAAGACAATGAAGCAGTGTGAGGGGGGGGGGAAACAGTTAACCTTGTGCAGCAAAAAGTGGGTTCTCGGAAACAGAGTGTTTTCTAACCTTTAATGCCCTCATATTTTGAAAAAATCTCCTTTAAATCTTGAACACGAGAAAATGATTAGAGGGCCCCTGTCGGGCCTAATGCGGGTCATTCACTGACGGATAGATTCCGGAAGCTGATGAGATACCAAGAGTTATCTAAGGTGAACGCAATTTATCAAACATACATACATATTTGCATATAATTATGATTTTTAAAAAAACTCAGAATTAACCCTAATTAACCTAACCTGAATTATATTTCATGCATTGAACAAATCTGTGGGTGTATCTGGCATGTTGTAATAAACTAATTATGTTATCTTAGTAGTTTGTGTGTGTGTGTGTGCGTGTGTGTGTGTGTGTGTGTGTATATATATACACATGTAAATAAATAATCCATGGCAATCAATAAGAAATCATAGAAACTGAAAAACATTCATTAAAAGTTTACTTTAAATGTGTGTAGACTTATCTTGAATGTTTTCTTTTGTATGATTTGCATTGATTTTTTTAATGCGTGTAGACTGATTTGATTATATAACTCACAATGAAATCCTATGTATTCAGGAATGTACATAATCTTTCCTAATCCTGATTACTTACGGATCATGACTTCCCAGTTTATTTTCTGTAAATGACTTCAAATCACATGTAAGATGTACTGCTTCTCTGCGCCTTTGAAAATAAAGGCAGACATGTGGCGATGGAATTGTTGCTATCTGAGGCATCTGGGGCAGCGGATAGCTATTGAATGACATCTAAACAGAGTTGCTCTGATGCTAGGCCTGTTTTAAACTTCACCCATGATATACGCCTTAACGTCACATACCTCTCTTCCTCAGTTCATCTTTGGCAGCCTAAACAATTACAATGACTTCACCCCCCTCTCGATTTCTGCCATAATAATAGCAGGGTATGTGTGTGTGAGCGTCTGCACATCCTGGAAGCAGTCTGTTTGTTTTATTTGAACTGCATTAAGTAGGGCTAATACTTGGAACAGTGACTAACCGATCTATGATTAAAGAATGCTGGGCTTTTTTGTCCACGCTGTTACTGTGTGCGCTGCGATGCGGAGAATTATCCCATTTCCCAAGCTTTCCATTCAGCACTGCGCCAAAGACGTTTGAAACAGCACGTACTCTAATCACGGGAGAACCTCGGTTGGGTTTCATTCCACAAAGAGTATGATAAATTAAACCCCTTGATTTATAAAGAAAAAACTAATTCCACAAAAATGTGTTAGCTACTTGTTTTTCATCTGGCCGTGTAATGTACTCCCATCTGGTTTTGTCAGATCAGGGACTACATGTATTTTTCAGGAACTCGGGGTCAAGGGGTTGCAGAGTTACTGAATGCATGGTTATCTCTGGAAACGAACGTGTGGGAGAAAACGTGTTTTTAAGAGATTAAAATAGTCCATAAAAGATCGCTTTTTTCTATTTTCTGCCTATCAGAGAGAGCAGAGGTAAAGTGTCCACACAGGGAGGCTGTAAATCACACTCCCCAAAGGTGGAATGTCCCCTTTCGTGGCAAACAGTACACGCTGTCGTGCAAACAGTCCTGGCATTTACTATGAAGATTTTTACCCCATTGTGCCAAAATGTAAAAAAAAAAGAATTTATCAAGTCAAGAACATACTCAGGCCCTGCATGCTTATGTTTGCCCACTGGGTCCTGTCCTATCTGAGTTTATTCAATATTATTCACACATTCATTACCAAATAGCATAATAAATGCCATATATTATACCAATACCATACTCGGTTGTATGCTGTAGCTCACATATTATAAAATGACAGATTTAGTTTGATTACACACATATTGTAAGGAGTATACTCTTTTTTTTTTTTTTTTTTTGTCTGAAAGAATATACACCTTGTTGTGAATACATTTAGTGAGAGCAGGCCTTCACACTCCAGACTAACTGTAAGTATAATGAGGTTTTTTCATTTTTGCATGCCTGCTGGTCATTTAAAACCTGAGTGAAATGAACAAGTGAATTAACCTGGCAACATAAAAATAAGTCCTTATTTGGACGTTGTTTGTCAGAAGTCTTTTAATGGTTAGCTGAGCGATTTGGCAGTAAAATATAAACCTAAGCATCATGATTTGTTTTCGAAAAGGATTTTTGAGTGTTTTTCACTTAATTTCTGAAACTGGGAGTTTTTCTGTGCCGTAGAAACTCTAACATTGCTGAATGAGGTGCGAGTCCCAGGAGTTCCCAGATGAAAGTTATGTGTTTCAGTAACATAAGGTGGTTTACAAGCTCAGGGATCAGACTATAGGCTTGGAGAATGAGTGGTGGTGAACTCACGGCATAACTGTTTTTATATTCTCACCCTCTTCCCAGGGCTCCAGTTATTAAACTCAAAACGAATGAGACCCAGACCTGACTTCTAGCAGCCTTTTTATCTTGATCCCCAGGCACTGAGATATAAATCTGAAATGCACAAGTCTCAGAGGATGCAGAGAGGGTATTTCCCAAGTTTTCTGCTGACCTCTATTCAAGGTGTGCACCTCTGAAACAATAACTTCAACATGGAGGTGGATACAGACACACACACAAAGTAGTTGTGGAAAAGCCAAAAACATCAAGTCAACCGCTTTTCAGAGATTTTACCCAAGGCCACAGAGATTATGAGAGGTTGGTTTGGATGTTGGGACTGCACAAAACTTATGACGCATATTTTTAATTAAGAATATGTATATTTGCAAACGGCAAAAGCAGCAATAAAAAGAGCAGTACAAATTCAGAGTAATTAAAAAACAGTAGAAACATTTTACCATCATATTTTTAAATTAATAAGATATATGAAATAATTTCAAAAGTACTCCACTTTTTTATACAGACCCCCTTAATTTTTTTTATGTTGCAGCCTGATTGTTTAAATTCATTTTTCCTCTCATTAATCTACACTTTAGACCTCATAATGACACAGAAAAAGAAAAAAACTAATCTGGATTCATTTAAAATACATACTTTATGTAGTACTACATAATTTTTAACTATTATTTATTTGTATTAATACACACACACACACACACACACACACATTATGCCTTAATTAAGAGATATATCACATTTACATAAGTATTCAGAACAATACAATTCATCTTGATATATAACACACACACACAGGTGCTGGTCATATAATTAGATTATCATCAAAAAGTGACAAACATTCAAAAAGTGAAACTTGTATAATATATTCATTCATTACACACAAACTGATGTATTTCAAATGTTTATTTCTTTTCATTTTGATGATTATAACTGAAAACTTTTAATTTTAACTTTAAATTTGATTATTGTGAAAAGGTTCAATATTGAAGACACCTGGAGCCACACTCTAATTAACTCAAAACTAATTAACACCTGCAAAGGCCTTTAAATGGTCTCTCAGTCTAGTTCTGTAGTCTAAACAATCATGGGGAAGACTGCCGACTTGACAGTTGTGCAAAAGACGACCATTGACACCTTACACAAAGAGGACAAGAAAAGATGTGGTAGAAAAAAAAAAGTGGGGATAACCACACCCTGGAGAGGATTGTGAAACAAAACCCATTCAAAAATGTGGGGGAGATTCACAGAGTGGACTGCAGCTGGAGTCAGTGCTTCAAGAACTACTACGCACAGAAATATGGAAGACATGAGTTTCAGCTGTCGCATGTCTTGTGTCAAGCCACTCTTGAACAACAGACAAAAGCGTCAAAAGTGTCTCGCTGGGCTACAGACAAAAAGGACTGAGATCCAAGGTCAACGCAGTCGTATATACCAGGAGGTTTTAGAGCGCTTCATGCTACCTGCTGCTGACCAACTTTATGGAGATGCAGATTTTATTTTCCAACAGGACTTGGCACCTGCACACAATGTCAAAGCTACCAGTACCTGGTTTAAGGACCATGGTATCCCTGTTCTTAATTGGCCAGCAAACTTGCCTGACCTTAACCCCATAAAAAATCTATGGGGTACTGTGAAGAGGAAGATGGGATATGCCAGACCCAACAATGCAGAAGAGCTAAAGGCCATAATCAGAGAAACCTTGGCTCTCATAACACCTGAGCAGTGCCACAGACTCCATGCCACACCACATTGCTGCAGCAATTCAGGCAAAAGGAGCCCCAACTAAGTATTGAGTTCTGTACATGCTTATACTTTTCATGTTCATACTTTTCAGTTGGCCAAGATTTCTAAAAATCCTTTCTTTGTATTAGTATTAAGTAATATTGAAATTTTCTAAGATACTATACATATACTATGCCTTAATTTCCTGTAGGTCAAGTGGTTTATTTGTATTATTTTTAAATGATCTCAAAGTGCTCAAGCATTGTTTACTATATTAATGGTGAAAGTAGACTGATTCGCCTTACTCTGTGACCTGAGCTTTTAAAAACTGCCATTTGTGTTCTTACAGCAAAATCTTTCTTCTGCTCCAGATAGAGGCTGATATACGAACCAAACTAAGTGCCAAACTAAAAACGAGTGCACAGTGCAAAAGAGTAACGTCATTGCATTGCAACGGCTAAGTTCATAAGTTCAAATTGCTATCTGGTCATTCTCTGAATCTGACCTACTTGAGCTCACAAAAAATGCGTGTGTCGTTGCATCATGAGAATCTAAATGTGTTTGAGTGACCCGAAGGCCTGAACTCTTGACACAAAGCAGAATAACCATGACGTAACCCACACACACACCGTGTCTTCGTAATGGCCGTGTTACTAATAACAGCACAGCAGAAACGTACTGGTACAAACAGCTCAAGAAGACCCAACATCTGCACTGCGGCCTGCCCGTGTCCTTGCTTTTGCAAGTGTGTCAGCGAGACGACTACTTTGGTGGTTATTTCCGCCACCCACCGCCGCCGTGTGTGGCTGAGGAGGCCTCAAGACCTCCAGCATGTTCTTGGAAATGTTGCTTAGTAACTTGCGACATGCTTAGAAGAAATAAGTAACTAGAAGGACAGCGTGGTGCTAATATGACAACAGTGGTGGTTTGGCCTACCTGAAGCACCCTTTTTTTATATAAAGTAACTTTAATCTGTTAGTGATGCCAACAAGAGAAATGTTTAAAGACTATTGATTAAACTACAAACTTCCTGCTCAGATCTCTGCGTCATCATACCACACACAGGTTTACATAGATACTAAAAAGCATACTGCTATTAGGCAAAATGACCAACAGACACAAACACTTTTGCCACTAATGTTACGATACATGGTTTTTACCCAAACCCCTGTTATTTTTCAGTCAGTCATGTGTAAAAAAGCCAGACGTGCTCTTTAGTATGCGACCAACTTACCACCAGCAAAGATATATTAATCATTTTGCTGCAGGCTGCTGAAACAGATGGTTACGCATGCACATGCTGCAGCAGACAGAAGCAGACATCTGTTGTGCATCCCCTGTGTGGGCCCATGGTTTCAGGTCAGGTTAGTGATGTAACGGATGTGAGAGCAGGAACTGTTCATTCATAGACAGCTGATGCCTTGGGGTCTTAAGACTCTAAAAATAGCTCTGTTTAGATTCAGCTCACTGACTGAGGAATCTCTTCTTTATTTTTATGAGAGTCTGTTTCGACCTCCCCTGCTGAGTTCCCTCTCTTTTCTTCCGTTCTTGCCCTCATCTGTTTCTAAGACTACGGATGTCCAGCTAAAAATAAAAACAGTTGCACAATATCTTAAATAGGTTTGTGCATTTCTTTATTTAATAACAATGTGTAACTTTGAATTGATTTAGCAAACAGGTTGGAGAGTGTAAATGTAATGAAATAAAATTCATGTTTATGCACAGTTTGACTAAATGAGATAAGTTTGAAAGAAACATGTTTGATGTTGATATTTGAAAGCTTATAGGTTTTATGCATAAAATTAAGAAAACACTGAAAGATGTGGTTGGATGGATGGATATTTACATTATAATAGACAGTGGCAGGCAGGGGATAGATAGATAGATAGATAGATAGATAGATAGATAGATAGATAGATAGAGATAGATAGATAGATAGATAGATAGATAGATAGATGCAATACAAGCAGTCCTCATGTGAGAGACTATGTTATCCCTTCAGGTGTTTACAGATCACAGAAGCAGTCTAAAAGTTTCATCTGTGACCTTTAACCTGTGTTGAAGGTGAGGAAGTGTTGAGTGAATGGTGTGGAAGTGCTCAATGAGGGGTGTGTGAGGAGTGCTGGGTCGTTAAAGCAGTCTAGCCGTACGCCACACAGCTCTAAGCTTCCCATAAGGCAGGAAATTCCTCCTATGGGCCGTTCCACACCTGCACAAACATATCGTGCCATAGCACGAGCGAAACTCTACTACTGACACCCAAACAGGTCATGCAAACCACGCAGATTTAAGATATGTCTGCACTTTATTCTCACTCATGTAAACACATGATTTGGAAGGCCCTAAGAGTGTGAATGTATGCATTTTGTAGAGTAGAGTTTAAGACAATACATTCATCTTATTTGCCATTACTGAATAAATGCTATATATACACATTTTAGCTATATTATGCATAATGGTTCACTGCTGAATTAAAATTCTTGAATTTATTCACCTTGATGTCAAAACCTATATGACTTTTTTTCTTCCATGGAACACAGAAAATTATTTCTATGAATATCCTGCCCATTCTTTTCAATATAATGAAAGTAAATGAGGACTGGGGCTGTCAAGCTTCAAAGTGAATATAACAATAACAATAAATCTATCATAACAATAGATGGCAAAATATCTGTCCTAACTCTCCTAATGTAATAAATAGAGATGCATGATTTATGAACGTATCGTTCTTTAAAAACAGATCTTCTCAATTCAGTTCACAAAACCTGAATGATTTATTCCCAAATTGGATTTGATTTCTCACACAAAGCTATGGTTTAACTTCAGAAGACTTAAAATATATTGTTCAAGTAGTATGCAAGACATTTGTTACTTTTATGTACTTGTATGTCCTTTTTGATTGTTAAAAGCCCCAATCCACCTGCACTGTATTTGGGAAAAATTGGATGTCCTATGGTGTGGCAACAAAAATTAGGGGGGTTTATATTGACTCTTAGAGGTTTTTCTTTAATGTTAGAGAGGGTTTTTTTCTGTCACACCATTGATAAGCCAACTACCAGTAGATTTTTCTAAATATCTTCTTCTGCGTTCCAAAAATGCATATACAGTCTTGATTGACATGATAGTAAGCATTTGAGAACAATTTTAATTTCTGGGCATACTATATCTATAATACCGATATATTTCTATATAAAACTATACCTTTAAAACCTATATAAAAGCATGCAGTCCCTGTGCAAATTAGAAGCAACTTGCAGAATAGAATGCCAACGTTCTTTCTTCTGCTATATATTTAAATTTGACATGTCAGTCAAACCATGACAGTATTGTCTTTGCATCACGTCAAAGGTTAAAATGATAGGCTGTAACACACCAAGATCCTGCTAAATTAGTTTTCAAGTTCTAAAACATAAACACTGCTTGCTATTTTCCTTCATATAATTTGCTATCAGGCCATGCCTCCGTCTCCCTTCTATATCTTTTTTTTCCTGTTATTTTTTTTCCCTGTAGACCCTGCTGTGAGTTATTAAGGCACTTGGGTCTGTCTGGTTTTATTTCCAGAGTCTCGTTTTTCTTCAGCAACAGCAGCTGGAAACAGTGCCGCCTGACACACTGCCAGCTCTCACCGACCGGTTCCTCTGCTTCCTTCTGACAGGAGCGAAGGCTACGGCCCAATGCTTACTCAGATACAGAGACCCTGAGGTACCAGACATAGCGGGATGGAAAGGATATAGGGATTCCAGAAGTGTCTCAAGATCAGGAGACGCAGCAGTATGGACCTAACCCGGGGCTGGAAACCCCACCTTAACCGAACAGCATCAAGTCATATCTACTGTAATACAGAGTGAACGACATGCCGGCTTGGGAAACAAGCACTGCTTCATCATTAAGTAGTGTACAACGTAAGTTAAGATGTTCTTAAGAGCATGATTTGTAATTGTATCGGAAATCCAGCTTAAGTCTTTTATGAACATTCCCTCTGATTCTGTCTGGCCTGTGTGAGTGTGGCAGTGAGTGAGTTTACGGTGAGAGAAGTCAACAGCGAGCTGTGAGAATGAGTGGAGAGCAAACACACATGCAGTGTACTAACATCACTTCAGACGTCATCAGGACCAAACATGAGAAAGCGTAAAAGACCTGTCTCACAAAAATGTCAAAAAGTAAATGGTCTGATAAAGACAAGTTACCTGGGATATTTGAAAAAAGGATTGGAGAATTACAGGCACAACTGTGCGCATTTTTACTGTAAAGCTCATTGAGTTAATCGTATATACCTTGTCAAATAAATCCTAAGGCTGTAACATACATTATATAAAAAAATACACATGAACACATATTTCTTTAACTTCGCTACTTGTCTAAATAAAAAAATGAAGTCTGAAATTGTAGTATTTTATCACTGAAATGTAGGTCTATCGTATAATGTAGAAAAAATGTACACTGTGTAATTTGTAAATTATATATTTTTTAAGTCAAATATAAAACTACTAAGCTTTTTAATTTATTTCTATTTTAGTTGATTTAAGTAATTGTTGATAAATTTTCATATAATATATGAAACATATAAAGTTTCATATAATTACATTATTTTATTCTAGCTTAATTTCAGTTAATGAAAACAAATTTTAATAATTTAGTTAACAAAAATACTAACTGACTAAATCCACTTTTCAAAGCGTAATCTAAGCTTTACTAATATCTTCATCTTCAAATAGCACTGATGTGCAATTAATTGTAATTTGTCTATGGTGCAATTATAATGTGTGATGCAATTGTGAACCGTCAGATTAATCAATCATTCAGAATATAACACAAGTAAATAATTCGTTTTTTACAGCCTTAATAAATTGTACATTTGTCATTTATAATATATCCAGTGATTAAAGTGATAGGCAAGGAACACCAACCTTTAAATTGAAAAAACAAGCATCTTACACAGCATCTTATTTTCCTTCTTTAAAAAAAATAGACATATAGACATTTCAGGAACTTTCCAGAATGTTCAAAAGCAAAGGTGTTGGAATGAATGCCCAGACACAGGGGAATTCTGGGGCTATAGTCAGTGACTACAGTAGGCTCTCAGTAAGGATCCCGAGCAGCAGGACCCCCTGCATCACCATACAATCACATAAATCAACTCAGTATCCAGCAACAAACATTCCCAATCCTCTGTTACAAACAAATCAACTTTCTAGAATATAAACACAACTACCCATAAGGCGCAATGAACAAATCAATGATCTGATTTTAAACGTAGTGCCAATACCTTAAATACTCTTTATTGGTTAATTATTTGCTTAAAAATTTGCCACCATCTATCAAGAACAGGACAAACTGTGTCCAACCCTAAAGCTTCACGTCATTTTGAGCTATTTCCAGAGCATAAATCTCAGGCTTTTAGCACCATTACACATATATGCACGCAAGAAAACAGGCAATTTGATTGAACCATGGGATATCCTAAATAGAAACAGACCTGCTTTTCACAAGCTCACGCAAATTTTACGTAACTCTCACCTAAGTGCCATAGGTTAAATCTTGCTGGAGGGAGAAAAACCCCTTCGTGAGGCCCTAAGATAAAAAAAGCATACTGGTTTTATGAGTTGCTTTTAAATATTAGCTCTACTTGCAGCTCTAGCGCTCAGTTGTGACATCCACTGTATTCACTTTTACTACATAACTTTCTCTCCTGGTTCTTCGCTATTCTCCGCGAGGAAAAGAGCAAGAACATACAGTACTGTAGAGCACAATGATAGATTTTGATGAGACTGTAGGAGGAACTTGAGGGGGGTTTGATTTTTTTGCAGACCACTGACTAGCCCGTGGCGTAGATTTAGTGAAGGTAAAAGCATACTGTTTAGTATGAGTCATGCCCAGACAGACAGTGCAGCACTCAGGGGCTCCTTTACTGACACAGACAATACTGCTCTGCATCCAAATGGGAGTCTGCCAGATAGATCCAGATTCCAAACAGGCCATGTAATCCACCCGCTTATATAATCTTTTTCTTTGTCTCTGGCTTTTGCTGAAAAAGCAACACAAATAATCAAAGCCAAGCTTCATAAATGACATATTCACTTACACGACAGTTTCTAAAATGTATTACACGTATTATTAGTATTATTTACGATTTCATTCAAATGCAATGACACTTTTTGGACTTACTAAATGTGCGCATTTGAATCAATGAATTCTTTTAGAGCACACACACAAAAAGCTTTACACATACATAATTATGAAAAATAATCGTTTTTGCTCAAATAGTTGATTGATTCAATGGTTATGACACTTCTGCCGGGCTTTAACAAACATTTAAGAGAAAGACGTTTTGTCGAGGTCTAAACTCACAGCGTCAGTGGAATGTGCACATAATTATTCAGCTTTGTTTGACTGTGAGGGAAAACGCACCTGTGACTAAACATGACTGACCTCCAAACCCGCGGGTCAAATGATCTATCTCTGTTTGTGATGAACTTTCACTCATCAGATGGAAAGACTCCCTTGAGGCACAATATATTTTAAAGCCTTTCCATTTCAGGAGAAAAATTATAAATAAATTTAAAAAAAAAATCATAAAGAGCAGTGGGGAAACCAATGCTTTAGTCATGAAATCACTCTACTGTTACATAATAACCTATCCACTATTATCTAATATCAGAATTATCCAACTATTTTTTTTTCTTAAAACCCACCTTACCACTATACAATGTTTTTTTTTATTTAAATAACCACATATTGTCCACATGTCTATTTTGGAGGCAAAACAGATGGAGGCAGCCTCCAGAACTAAATTAAAACATGATATCTATAATTTATGTCACACATTTAGAGCTGATGGGGAGTTAATTCTATAACTATCATCTATGTCTATAATTATCTACAATTTTTCAATTACAGATATGATGACATCTCGCATTTTGCATCATTCGTTAGTAATTTGAATAAATTGAATCCCACAAACTGATGTAGGAATCCCAATGTTCGTAGTGCAGCAAGAGTTTGTCCTGAACACACAATTAACATAACTTTCAAAGGTTACATTTACCATTGTTCTGTGAATTTTCACTCAATATTTCAATAGAAATCAATGAGAATGAGAATTTTGCAAGAAGGTGAAAGATTATGAGATTTCTCACAAACAGAAAGCTTCTGCGTGAGATGCGTTTAATGCTTTGCCACAAACTGACAATAAACAATGATACTTTTTGTTGCGGAATGGACCAAAAATTCCGCTAATGTGACCGCACCTCAACTGTTTTGATATCAGGAGCTAAATTATATTTATTTGAGTGTTTCAACTTCTCTGTTTTGCCTTTAAAAATCTTCAAAGTATGCTGATGGTCAATATGAGCTGCAGTTAATCAGACGTTGCCAGGAAGATCTGAGAGGTGATATTACCACTGGAATGAGGGTGTTCAAAACAAAACTATTACAAAGCCCATGAAAAGCCATTTTCCAGCATACTTGGACAATGACTCAAAAACTCAAGGGCGGATCTCTGGGTGTTTGTTATTTTGCCGAAAACGTGCTATGCAATACCATTTTTCAAAGGCTCATGATCAGTCAAGGCTGAGTGACCACACTGCATTAAGACTTTCACCCGGTTACACCCTTAAGACACACAATCAAGCCTGTCTTCTCTTTCCGCAGGTCTGGGTTTTCGGCCTATCACATCTCGTCTGATTCAGCAGCAGTGAGGTGGAGCTCTAATCTGAGCGGTGGCACAAATGCGCAGCATCAGCTAATAAAGTTCAACATCTGAACCAGCATCTGTATCAGATTTGGGTCAGCTGTGTAGACTAAACAGGTGTCGGGTATTCTTGCTCTTTTGATTTTCAGTCTGAGAACGATTCGGAAGGTGTCCAGCGTTATGACTAGTTTCAGATGTTTAACGCTGACATCGCTATTAAAGCACAACGTCATTGTGTAACACTGGGTTGAAGGCCAGCCAAGCTTTAAGCATGATATAACTGAGATTTTTATTGTATTATCTTAACTATGCATGACATAAACAGGAAGCCATAGCAAATGCATGATGTCACTAAAATGAGAGTATCTGTGTACTGTAGATGTCATATGACATTTATCATGTGTTTTTTTTTTCTCACAGTGGCTATATAAAACTATTATGTCAAGTGTCTTGTATATGTGTTTGAAGCTTTACAAGACCTAATTGCTAGTACTTCCATTACTGAAAATAAACATTATGAACGCTTTATGAACAATGACATTAAGGGTTGTTTACAGAGCCGCTCTCATTAACTGTGTCCTCTACAAATGTATCTTTATGGCATGCTCACACTTCCTAATAAAAAGCAAAGCCTCAATTACAGAGTGTAGCTGTTTGATATGAACACACACATCCTGTGAGCCCAAAAAAAGCTTATCTTATGAGGACAGTTGACTCTCAGTTGTAAACTTGCATTCTTCTCTTCCTTTTCTGTTCTTCAATTGATACAAAAAACTCATAAAAAAAATAAATTAATAGAAGAATGGGCTCATTATCTGCAACATTTCAATGCTCCACATATTATTAGTCAATTGATCGCTTGAATTATTTGAAAGAATAATTTGAAGGTGTTAAAAAAACACCAAAAAAAATTGTTGTTTTTTACTGTTAACATACCTGAACGCACTTGAAGTGAGAAGTGAATGTTATTCAAAGTCTGACTGTGACCATTAAGTAAATAAGCCATAACACCTGTAGGTCTTTTTAGGCTGTCAGACTCTGACAGCTCCTTCAGGAAAAGCAAAGCCACATGAATTTACTAGGTGAATGCAATGTTTTGAACTAAATATTCATTGGGGGAAAAAACAACATACCAGGTTCCTTTGATATCTTTGGATCAGGAGCAGTAAAATTGGGAAGGATAGCGGCGTATCACGCTATGAAACACCTGTTTTGGAAAAAATGGTAAAGAAAAACAGTTAAGTCACACTCCCTATGAATGAAACATTTACCTTGGCACATAATGAAACAAAAAAGGTAGATTTGGCCAACAGTACTCAAAGCATTTTCAGGAAATCAGTTAGGAGTACTTGCCAAATTACAACAAGAACGAGAGAGAAAATGGTATTCCTGTTAAATCACCCAAAAGCAAACAGCCGATGTCGGCTTATGAAAGGCGGATAATGACTGTTTGGGTACACTGCTTCCTCGCTTCTAAATGAACGAGGCAAATTACACAAATAAATGAAAGGAAGTCAAGTTTCCGACTTTCTTATTTTCGTGCAGTCTATTGAATGCCAAATGAAGTTAACACCTGGGCAAATTGGAGAACTTGAAAGAAAGAGAGGAAAAAAGTGGTACTGTGGTACTTTTTAGAGCCCAGAACACTGAACGATCATGACCTACTCTGCAACTCAATGTATGAAGGTGGCATGCAAGTAGTTATAGATGACTGAAGACATTGAAAGAAAACAGAGACTGTAGAGTTGACATCTGGCAGGGTAGCGTGCTAGATTGGACATGTTGTTAGTAGGTCAAGACTCGACAGTTGTCTGGAAAATGTCTCTTTTTTGGGCACCTCTGTGGCCTGCTTTAATATTTCTTCTGCTAACATGATTTGCAAGCTATAGCAGCAAGCATAATGATCTAGGTCTGAGCCATCACAAAGACAACTGCTACTGTTTTTTTTCAGTTGCTATTAACTCTTGACGTCACCTTCATATTCAACATTCTGTTTTCATTTGATAATGTCATGCACGGATAACACTGTGTGTCTTCTTTTGTACAGAACGGTAATCCTACCCACGGACCCACATGAATTGCCTTTTAAGGGAAAGTTAAGCACAAAGATGGCCCGAGCTGAATAAGATGCCTTTCCAATGAGGGATTCACCACAAGCAATACTGCTAAAATAAAGACAAAGATTTTTTGTGCACATCCTGTATTTTCAGAACTTGGAATTTCAAAGCAAAACCATTTTGTAACACACAAACTCTGATCTGATTGTGTATAGAAAGTAAACCACAGATCCTTTAGGCATTTTATTGCGCCTATATTGTTTAAACATGACAGAACAAAGCTGGCTCTGAATAAATGAGTGCACTAGCATATAAAACAACAATGAATAATTATGATGAACACATCTTAGACCTCAAATCAGATGTAACAGTTGTGTACTTATATTTACATCATATGTATATTTCATCAAACTCACACATCTTAAAAAATGTAGCCACAAGACTTGTATTTAAATCCATGATGGAAAAAAAAGTTGAAACCATCACAGAAATTCTAATGGTTTCCACTATAAATATCATTACAAACATCATAAACCTTTTTTTCATGGCCTTTTTTCCTAGTTATAACATCAGGCTACATTTTGCCGCTTTTTATTTTGCTCTTGGCTTAAAATGTTGTTATGTAATAATTAAGCTAGCTAACATTTAGCATGTGTGGATAGACATTAACTTGTGTTGAACCCGGAACATTCCTTTACACAAACTGCTGAATGATGCAGTTGAGCCATGAATCATCAGGAAAATGCTGTTGAAGACAGGCCCCAGTGTTGAACGATGGGGCGAGGCGCATTTAAGCAGTTATGTTTGTGAGGATAAGCGCACAGTAGCGGACAGTAAGCTAGCAGTGATAGATTCCTCACCGAATGAGCAGACACTTTCACTCTTTCCTAACCTCACCTCTGCACTGCTCTGACTCATAACATGTCTGTTATTCAGGCTTTCGGCTTGGGGGGAAATACTGGAAAATACTCCTCATTCGCTATGCTACCATTACTAGTCACTATGCTGTTTTGCTAATCTCCATTTTAGACAAAAAGATTTTAAAAGACTACAATGTGTGAGTTTGTAAGCTGTGTTAAATAGACTGTGATGTGTTATTAACTTCATCACATAGTTCTTATTGAGTGATGTGGTGTTATGCCACATGCTACATTGTTTGTTATTTTAACTGTCAGGTACGGATGCATCAGACCTAACTTTGTGGCTGTTTTTGTGTGTGTTGTGTGTCACCCGTCTACTATTTTCACCCTTTTGGGGAAACATTCCTGTTCTGCTTGTGTTGGCACTGAAACTCTGTCCTGTACTGGTCACATGAATCAGAGCTTTTCATGGCTGCTGCCACAGACATCCACCCTTCGCTCTCTGGACACTGTAGAAGGCCAACATTACACATTTAAATAAGGAGATCAACAAAGAGCAATTATATAACAACTAACAGCTAGAAACGGACAGAAAATGCTGTATGTATCAAATCTGTACTTTTTACTGAGCAAGGATGCCTTCAAAAACATAAAACTATTTTTTGTCAAAACATTGAATTAGGAATGTTTCTTGAGCAGTAATTCAGCATATTAGGATGATTTCTGAAGTTTCACGTGACACTGTGAAGTCTAGAGTAATGGCATCACAGATATAAATTACATTTTAAAATATAATAAAATAACACATTTTTCGTATTTAAAAATAATAATACATTTTTACTGTATTTTTGATCCAATAAATGCATCCTTGGTAAGCATGGAGAAAAAATGTTATGTGTATATATTATGTTATACATTTAAGTGTTGTTACAGCATACATACTTTTTAGCCACTAAATATAAATAAGGAATGTCTTAGTCTTTCCTGAAGTTAAAATTTTATTAACCTATACTTACATACAATCTCTTACTTTCCATAAATGCCCAATTACTGTCCAATCAAGAAGACCATAAGAGCGAAGACAGTGAAACAGCCTATAAATGTAGAGTTCACTGGTACAAACTTATCTTCTTGTAAAAGCATCTATCACTCATAAATCTCAGCCTGTTATGACCTTTTAAGTCTCATTGTGGGTGTCTAAATACACATGGCTTGAGACGCCACATACGAACAAAACCATCCTATTTGCATGAGGTCTGCAGAGGCTTCTGCAAACAGCCAATCTCTCTGAGAGATTGAAAATATGGAGCCACATCTATAGAAGGTTCTAGTAACTGCTCTGTGGGGGCAGGAGGAGATGCATACCTTGGCGTTGTCTGGTAAAACAGTAATGTTGGTGTATGTCTAGGGGAATGGGCTGTTCAGAGGCCTATATTTGGAACACTGTTCTTTGTCGTGGCGTTCGAACCACGACCTGAATTGCAGGAGAGGACGCAATAAACTGAGTAAAGTCAGTCAGGCGGCCGTATGGAATATCACTCAGTGTGATTGGTGGAAAGCACAAAATTGTACAGGCTTAGTTCTGTTACTGAGGAGACTTTCTCGCTGTAAATCGTACAAGAACACACAGAAGACCACAACTCTTCCTTAGATGTTCTGTTTTAGTTTGAAAAATACCTTCAAATGTTTACTGACCATGACCATATTTCTTCCAAGAATTCACATTTATCACCATGGCCCAAAGGCCGTTTACCTACTGTAACTACACTGCAGCTATGAGGGGTCATTGTCTTTTTGAAACATAAATATCAAACGATATACAAAATTTGGAAAATAGCTAAGTTATTTGATGTAGTTAAGTTGATAGTGTCTCAAAACTACAAAGTAACTGAACACAAACAGATGGTTACTATAGTCCAAGATATCTAGAAGCAAGAGCTTAGCTGCCACTGTTAAGTTTACGGGCTCCTGTTATCCAGGCTATGAAAAAGAGGGGGAAAACGATCAGATTTTGACCTAAACCCAATGCTTCATTTAGTTGCTGGTAACATTAGACACCTTCAAAACTGGGCTTGTGGCGCAGATGAAATTTAACTGGTTTGCACATATTCCAGCTTCCTCGCTCAGATCAAACCTTTCAACAAATCAACCACTGTTTCCCACCACATTCCATCCTTTAAGTTTCAAACAAAACAAAACACTCAATCCTTGATAGCCTTTTCCACAACCCACCCACCCCATCATGCCCCTTTAGTTGTCTCATAAATCAAGCAACCTATTCTGAGGGACCCAATTTCTACATTTTTTGCTCTCAGACTACCCTAAATGTTCTAATGAGCGGTGTGGGTTTTCGCTTCTAGACATGTGATGTTGTACGGTGGGCTCGGGCCAGTCTGGACTTTGAATCAATGCAGTCTGACCCAGCCGCACCATTTCAAAGGGCCAAAACTGCAGCCCGTAACCACCATTAACTCCGTTTGCCGTGTCTGCCACATGTGGTATTTAAACTGAGGCTGAGGGAGGGTCAGTTTGAAGTTTCAAAGCGCGGAACATTCTTTTAACGGCCAGCCAGAAGCCAATTATAGAGGCAGCCGCTTTAGATGGGAAGGCAAATTGAGGGGCAAATAATCTTTCTTCGAGTTTATTTTATGGTTCAGCACTTATAGCTGCTTGAGCCTTTTGATGATGATAGCTTTTTACACTGAAATATGTGATACCAGTCTAATTTATGTTGTTACATTAAATCCCTCAGCAGCATGGTTTGATCAAGCAGAAGCAATCAAATATGCAAACTGAGGTAGTAATCATGTAATCATCCTAATTTACGATGGTTGATTATTTGGTGTCTGCTGATACTTGCAATATTCAAATCAGTCCACTTACAGTCACCCCACTCTGTTAACAAAAAATATGCTTGTCCCCAGAATTATGATTAATGTTACACTGGAAAATGCTTGTGCAGCAGAGGTGTTAAGTGTGAATTTTATGCCTTCCATATGGTCAATCCAACAGAAGCATTTGTGAATTGTTGTGGTTCAAATACTGTGAGGACGGTTGGAAAATATGGACCATTTTTGGCATTTCTATAAACATAAAGTTAGCATACATCATCGAGGCTTGAAACTTCAACACATGTGAACCCACTGAACCTATAGTAGCCTCTTCTGCAGAAAAGTGTTTCAATCACATATAATATAGGTATATTTAATGAATTTAATGAATGAAATACAATTTTATTAAAAAAATCTCAATTTATCGTCATATTTGTTGACTAGTCATAAGGCTTCCACTATGGCATCATCGCAGATAGGATGGGGGGGGTGGGGGGCTGATGATGTAACTAGAGGAGAAGTGAGAGATGCATGGGCGTGAGGAACGTCAGGAAAATCCCATGAGGAATGCTCCACTGAATCCCACAGGAATGTGGCCGCAAAAACCTCTGCTGCACAACAACCAAGCAACTGAGGGCATCCCTCTACCACCACCTCGCCAGCCAGACATAGGAAGCTCTGAATAGGAAGTGACTTAACAAACCACAACATAGGATTTCCAACTGTTTACTCTTATAAACAGAATTACTCCTTCTTTGTTCCTTGCTAAAGACCATGTCAAAAGCCACAAACCTGAAGACATGTATGACCAAATTGCTTCTGCTGAATAGGAACAATTGTATATAGGAGTGATTATACAGTTTCTGAATTTGATAGGATAGCAAAATTGCAATAGATATCCTATAGAATCTATTATTTTTGAATTTCTTTAGACTGCAGTCACAGCAGGCCTGTTTTCCATCTTTTTAGCCTTCTGTTCAATTAACTTGATACATGAACTCTACACATGTATATTCAAACATACTTGTTTATTGGATGGGTCCAGTCACTTTTCACCAGCCACATTAGACTATACAAAGAGCCAGTCCAAAACAAAGACTTGGTTTGGGTAAAAACACCAGTACTGTATAGAGGCATATTTTGGTTGAACATTGGTAATCCGAGCACTCAAATTAACTGGTCTGGGAGCTGTCCAGACAGAAAGAAAATGGGACCTCGGAATTTTGCAGTGATGGAAAATTGCTTCTGGCAGCCAGAATACAGCTCCGAAGTATTCAAGCTTTGTTCGTTTTTGTCTAGAGAACAATAAACAGACTCCAAATTATGTGCAGAACACCCACCTGCCTCCTAACCCTGACCCTACATGTCTTTGGAGGAAAGTGAAATGAAGTCATGTGACCACACACCCCAGTGACTTCTGTCAACAGGTTTTCATTTCCCTAATGCCTGTCTTTTCCATTACATCATTAGATAGTGACCTTTGACCTTTCTCAGCGACTGATACATGCATACTGTCTTAGTGGGCCAAATTTAGTCCTGTTTGCTGATCGCGTCACTCTTACCAGTTTTAGAACCGGGTCGTCATTTACAGCCACCTTTAACCACCAGTTATTTAGCCCACTCTTTAAACAGTTACCTTTTTCACCTCCCAACATCATCAGCTTTTCCATCATCTTCTTTTAGAGCAGTGTGTCAGCTCGAATAAACTCTATGAGGGGGGTTACAAATATGCCTCTGTTCAAAGAGCTGGCAGAAAGTTGTTTCTGAAATATTCTGTTGGTGGTAAAGTTTCGGTCTTCCTTTATCCTCCTAGGGAGGTAGTAAGCATGACATTAAAGTTTAGCAGAGCTGAAAGTATTTATCTTTGCTTCATTGGGGCAGGAATGTAGCTGCAGGCACTAAAAAAGCTTAATGCAGACTACGAAGGTAAGAACGGGATTCTTACACACACCTGAATTGCGCCACACACAGCTATGTTTATTTAGCCACCAGACTCTGGGCACAGTCCATCCAGCTCAGACACAGAAAAATTTGCACAGACCACCACACGCATAGACCATTGTTAAGGACCAAGACTTAACAGATATTATGCCTGCATTAGAAATACAATATATACGTTAAAAATGTATAAATTGACTGAACATATTATTTCGTTTGATGAAGGTCAAAACCTGAGCCAGGTAACAAATTTAGTATCTCATCGGGGTTCAAGAAAACAAATAACAGTAAAAAACCTTTCTGGCCCATTCAATTCAGTCAAAACTGTAACATAGAAAATACTAAATGCTAATTGTAATTTTTAGCAAATGTCTTTTTATATGTGCCAGAACAAATATCTATTCTCATTAAATATTGTGTTTTATTTCTATCATCAAATTGTTTAAAAAATTGGTCACATAAAAATATGTACCTCTGTGTACTTTTTGCAGAATATCGTTTTTACGACGCAAATGTCCGCTGACTAGAGCTTGAATACAGGCAAATTTTTATTATTTTGATATAACAATGTACTGCTCTGTTCTTATTACGTTGCTTCAGACACATATTGCAACTGTTCAGAATTTAAATATCTGGGTACGGTCGCTAAAAGTTAATGCATGTTGGAAACATGTCGTACAGCAGATCCAGCCCTAGACCCATGCACCCGATAGAGTTAAAAATACAATCTTTTATGCAACCGTGCCATATCAACCTCCTTATATGCTAATTTGAACATAGTTATATGAATAATAGCAAATTGCATTTATAACAAATTTTATGTATTTTTGTTATCAACATTTAGTTGTAGGCCTACATCTCATCTCATCTTTAAGGGGTTTGAAGGGGGGTAGCAGCAGCTTTCAGCCCAGTCAGAATGAGAGGTTGTTGACAGACTGGGTACATTACAATCCTCTACACCGGCAACACTGTTTCCAGACTAGAGGGAAAGAGTGTGGACAAGAGAATGAGCAGGAAGGTGGGGGGGCAACAAGAGCCTAGAGTGAAGATTCCCATATAAGGCAAGTCTTCCTCTGAGACTGTGTGCATGTAGTAACAGTATGTCTGCTGGCAGGGGGATAACATTCCTTCACCTCCCGTTTCTTTGGGAGTTTTTCATTTCCGATTCGCCGGCTGGCAAGAGGCAGTGCTCCCTTTCATAAGAGTGAGGAGGGGAGTCTGGGGATCCTTCTTCTTCTTTTTTTTTGTTAAAAAAAATATACAAACGCTACAGTCTAGCCACTTTCCTGCTGCCTTTCTGTCTGTGCTCTGTCTGCTGTCTGAAGGCGCAAAATAGAATCGCACCTGCACTGTAAAACACACAGCTGACTAAACGTTATTAGCCAGGTGAAAGTATACAATTACAGAAAAACAGTCTGATTAAAGCAATTGGTCAGAATCCAGACAGAAATCCAGTGCCACAAGACAACTTATGTAAGATGTGCAAAAAGGCAAGTTTAATAATAGTAATACATCACAAAGAATTCAAAATAAATGTATATTAGCATTTTGTACATCAAATGATAATTCACCAAGAAATTTTTGTTCTAAACCTGTATGAATTTACTTCTGTGGATCAAAAAAAGAAGATATTTTTCAATAACTAATGCTAATAATGAAAGTCAGTGGGGTCTAACATACAGACCCCAACAACATACAGTAATATGCCACTGACTTTCACTGTATAGCCTATATACAAAAATAAATAAATAAATATATATATATTTATTTCTTATTTAACAAATATATCTTCTTTCTTAAAAAAGAATTTGGAAAAAGCATGAAAGTGACTAAATACTTAAATAATGATGTTCATTTGTTCAATGTTCATTCATAGGTGAACTGTCTTTTAACTGATGCATATCAACCACTAATAAAATGACACTGTCATTATGAGCAACTGTCAATCACCACATAGTTATTTAGGGAACAAAACACTGAAGGCAAAAATCTAGTCTTATTAAATCTGAAAAACATGCAGACATTTAGCAAGACAAATTGCTTAAACTACCACCAAGCAACGCCAATGTAATGCCAAGACTGCACTTTTATTTTGCTATGTGACAGCCCAGGAATGTAGGATGGCAGTGGGTGCAGGTTTAGTGGAGGGGGAGAGGGGAGTGGAGAGTGGAGGGGGGCAGGAAACTAGGAAAGAATGCCAGGAATGCCCATGTTTATCCAGCGTTCCATTGAGGTGGAGGCAGTCCACCGCAGCCCAGCGTGTATAAAGGTAGCTCAGCTGCTGCCGGAGAATCAGAACACTCCAAGTCCTCCAGAGAGAAGCAACAGTCGCTCGACACGGCTCAGCCTAAACTTTATACAGAAGCTAAACTCTAGCTTTCACTCGACACGATCAGGAGGAACTGGAGACTACACAACGAGATCACCTTGATCAAATCTGAAGAGAAGACTGCGTTACAGCGGCAAGACCTTGTAGGATCCCAAAAGAAGATTTTTCTCTTTTTTTAAAGAGATTGAAAAGATCATGTTTTCTGGAATGAATCTAAGAGTAATTTTTCTGCTGTGCCTGACTTTCTGTGGATGGGTAAGTCCTTTTGATGCACTATTATAATAACGAAACTACTATCCTGTTTAAAAGGGATCCAGTCTATTAAGAATTAGCAAGAACAGACTGTAACGTTAGTCTTTTCACAGACATAAACAAAGTTCTCATTTAAACCCATTTTTAAATTCATTGTTGAGCTAATGTTCAATGTCTTACAAGAACATGTGTCTTATTTCTCAGGCTGTGGCTCAGGAGTGCAGTGGACAATGCCAATGCCCTGATGTACCACCCCAGTGTTCGCCCGGTGTGAGCCTGGTGCCGGACACCTGTGGGTGCTGCCGGGTGTGTGCCAAGCAACTGGGCGAACTTTGCACAGAGAGAGACGTTTGCGACCCACACAAAGGCCTTTACTGTGACTACGGCTCCCCAGGCAACCGTCGCATTGGGGTCTGCACAGGTAAGGGTCTTGACCATTGACATACAGATGCTGAATATATAAAATCTACATTTGAATCAGAGTTGTAACCAACTTCTGTCTCCGTCCCACAGCGAGAGACGGTGCCACTTGCGTTTTTAACGGCATGGTGTACCGCAGTGGAGAGTCCTTCCAGAGCAGTTGTAAATACCAGTGCACGTGTCTGGATGGCGCTGTAGGGTGCGTGCCCCTCTGTGGGATGGACATCAGGCTCCCCAGCCCTGACTGCCCAATGCCCCGCAGGGTGAAGGTCCCAGGAAAGTGCTGCGAGGAGTGGGTGTGCGACCCCCCCCACCAGAACACCTTTGTGGGATCAGCTTTGGCAGGTGAGCCTTTCTCAATCTCGAATGTTCCATGAGTCAGAATTGCCAAAGTAGTGATTCAGACATAGTAATGGTTTACGTTAAGGAATGGTGATTGGAATGATATGAACAGTATGATGGCATGGAAGGAATGTGATGAGTAACGTTTTGTCTTGTCTTGTAGCTTACAGAGAGGAGGAAACATATGGACCCGATCCCTCCATGATGAGAGAGAACTGCCTGGTTCAGACCACAGAATGGAGCGCTTGCTCAAAGACCTGCGGATTGGGAATCTCTACCCGTGTCACCAATGACAACCGCGAATGCCGCCTTGAGAAGCAGTCCCGCCTCTGCATGGTCCGCCCTTGCGAGTCACACCTAGAGGAGAAAATCAGGGTAAGGGTATCAGCAACTTACCTCCCTAACCATTGACAGTGCAGCTCCCTCTTGGTTCCACTGGCGCACGATGATGACATGTTGAACTTGAAAGCTAAGTTTTCGTTCTTTGTCTTTACAGAAAGGGAAAAAGTGCATCCGCACCCCACGTGTCTCCAAACCCATGAAGTTTGAGATTTCTGGCTGCACCACTACCAAGTCTTACAGGCCCAAGTTCTGCGGCGTTTGCACGGACGGTCGCTGCTGCACCCCTCACAGAACCGCCACCTTGCCCATGGAGTTCAAGTGCCCTGACGGCCAAGTCATGAAGAAGCAGATGATGTTCATCAAGACCTGCGCGTGCCACTACAACTGCCCTGGGGAGAACGACATCTTTGAGTCCTTGTACTACAAGAAGATGGTCGGTGACATGGCGTAAAGAGAAAGGGGCAATGATGCCAAGGAGTTCCATGCAGTGACTGTCCACTTGAATCGAACAGATATCCATCTCATATCTCAGCACAAAGTACTTGTTTGTCTTTTTATGGTTTGTTGCTTTCATTTTACATCTTTTTGCGTGTATGTGCCTGTATCTTGTACGTGGACTCTGGATTTATGTGCTGTATGTGTATTCATTTGTCAAGGTGGATGTCTAAGGCTAGGGGGTGGGGATTGTAAAATGACCGGGCTCTGTTCGGACGCCCCCTAAAAACAAAACTGCACTATAGTCCGACTCTGTGACGCCCAATGTCACTGATTGGCAGATGACGCCAAGCCCCTCCCCTAAACTGTGGTGGGCCGATTCAGATTCTGAGAGCAAAAATAGTAAGAAACGGAAGGCAGCTTTTAACCCCAGAAGCTAATCGCCTCACCAAGCTGAGAGAAGGCGGAAGAAAGAGACAGAGAGAAACTCATGTGCTCTTATGTTTTAGTTGATTTTGTCAGCTCAGAGTTTGATTGAGCTGAACCGAGACATGAAGTTTGGCCAAGATCTATGAAGGTTAATATAGCACTGAGTGTTTGACTTCGACTGTCTGGCCCCTCCTGATGGGAGAGCGTCAGTAACCCTGTCAAAAAGACTGGATGAATTGTAGCTTCATTCTTTTTTTTTTTTTTTTTATAACAGTATCTATTTTTGAAAGCTGTAAATAATGTACATATTTTGTACAGCTTAAGTTAATTTAAATTCAAAGCATTGTTGTTTTTCTTATTTTCTTGCTTCACCATGTTTAATAATAGCTTCATGTGCTGACTTGACTGTTCTTCTTACGGTTTGTCCAATATTTTATTGAGAAGTGTGACCAAAAAGTTACATGTTTTCACTTTTGTAGTTTGAAATAAAATATTATATTTTTTATATAAACCTTGTCATCTTTTGAGTCATTTTCGACCTGATATAACAGAGTCCCTTCCAATGGCAACTGGGCACCTGATGTCAAGCACACGTTAACACCATGTTTTCACAAAAGGCTTTCATTTTCACACTTACTTCAATGTCATTTTTTTCACCACTGCAAACCACACAGTTACATTGTGTGTGGTCCATCAAGCTCAAGACCACACACAGTAACATCCTGACATATTCATAATCACAGTACATATACAGATAACGTATAAAACAGAAACTAATGTATAGAGACTTTCATGTGCACAGCTATTTCACCGTAACATAAACATATACAACCGATATACACTACCATTCAAGATTTGTGGCCAGTAAGATTTTTTAGAGGTTGAAAGAAACATTGTAATACATACGTAGTATTATTTTTCAAAAAAGTACAAAAAAAAGTATTTAAGTTGAACTTTCAGGAGTTAATCAATGTAATATGCTAATTTGGTGCTTAGGTAAAATATTTTTTTGTGGAAAGGGTTCTTCCGGTAATAGAAAATACAAAAAAAAAAAAGTGCAACGTGCAAATGAGGAAAACAACTAACGAATTATGAAAACACAGAGACTATGTAAACGTTCAGTCAAGTTTACAGTAAGTAGTAAACACGTGATAAGTGGTTTTAGGAAAGGACAAGAACAAAACAGTGGAGGCACTGCTTAAGAGGCTGTAAGTGTTGCAGAGGAGCCTGAGGAGCTCCAATGAACACTGTTAGAGATAAAGCACGCATAGTCGTAGTCATAACACGTGTTGACGAAACAACTCCGCTGGCTAAAAGAAAACGTGCACACGCCTTTTCCAATTTTTCCAATAATAACAACAATATTAATAATGCTATTAATAATAGGTAAATAAACTTACTTAATTGCTTGTTTGGAACGGTTTTCCAAATGACGAGGACGCCCCACAAAGTCAGTTACTCTGTTTTAATGAATTTGCAAACAAACCATTGACGTAGAATGAGCGCCATCTAGTGCATCGACTGTAGTAATACAGTACTCGTGTACAGATAGGATAAACGTACTTGACAGTGAGAAAGTTGGTGAATGGTTTCGCAATGCATAGCTCATCGTCACATATGTTAAGAACATTAAGTGCTCAGTCTTATACTTTTATCTTTTTTTGTTTGCTGGCGTTTTTAATAAAAAGAATTTAGAGCGCATTTGGCTATCAAATATCACGCAGAAGGGTTATTAAAGGTTATTAATGTCTTGTTTTACCTGTGTCTGTGATCCATTTTCTTAGTTGCTGTAGTTTCTGATTAGCATGCTCCTGTTTCTGTTCCTGTTGATTAACTATTTAAAGTTTATTTAAGCCCTTAGTTCTCTTTCTTCTAGGTTGGGCCTTGTTTATAGTAGTGTGTGTATCGCTTTCCTGTTTCTTGTGTTTTATTTCCTGTGTTTATTAAAACTCCTTGTGAACCGTCTTCTTAGTTTTTTTGTTTTGTTTTGCACAAAAAAAAAATTACACAATCAAGCCAAGTCGTAATCAATCCATCTTTATTTTGCTTTTTAATTTGCGTAAAGGAAGGCTTTTTGTGTCAAATATTTCTTTAAATCGTGAAACGTGCTCAATCAAAGTGTTCCTTTTTTTGTTCGTTTAAGCCTTGAAACAAATTAAAAGGAATGGTCCAACGGTGTCCCTCTTCAGGAAATTTTAACGGCCCTGGTAAAAAAAAGAAGACAAAAATCACATATGAGCCTTACAGTTTGTTGAAGTGCATTCGATGAAAGCCTGACACTTTGTAGAGACTATGCAGACTGTGAGTCAGAGTCACTGAATGTGTATGGTTTGATATGGGCACGTTTTCACATCTTAATTGTAGTCTGACACGTAATGACAACTGAGATCCCACAGTGTGGCATGTTTATCATGCTTGTACAGTCTGACAAGCAACAATAAGGACTCTTACTCTCTAAATTGTGCAGTGTGGGTGCTTGTTCTGGGGACCCACCACTTGGCAGATTTCACTGCCTATGTCATGAACCTGATTCAAATCACAAGATCATTAGGCTAATGTGTCAAATATGACATAAATAAAATGTGCAGAGCAGTTGTCCCCAGAACCAGGATTGAAAGCCACTGCTCTAAAACGTTCTGTATGGTGACTGTACCCCTAACATTTCAGTTTAAAAACCTTTTGTCTAACAGTACAGTGAAATAAGCAATAATCATACCTCTCTCCTATGGTTATCTTGTGGTATATTAACATAGCCAATAAGCAGGATGGTGAAATCTTCAAAATCAGCATTCTTGGGGTTGAAATTATCATATCGTAACTTTGAATTATCGTAGAGAATCCATCGATCAAAATGATTTAACCCCACAATCATATGAGTAGGAAGGGATTTCCTCGTCATCAGCAAAAACTGAAGTTCAAAGGCCCTTAAAGAAAAGTGGTTAAAAAGTTTCAGTGGAGGTGTTATGCTCATTAGCAGCTAAAGCAGCAATACAGTGCTGAACCAGAAAAACAACTTGACCAAGAAAATCTGATATAGCAGATGTTGTGGTTCTTGGAATTGACCGTTCGCAAAGACCCGCCCTCCTTAGTTACTGTTGCCATGACTCACAAACAATGCAGCTCTCATACTGCACACGTGTTGTCAAGCAGTGAAAAAAAAATTCCCACCATAATAAGTTTAAACCAACCGTAGTTAATCTACTCTTCTGTGATTAATCTAGTCTTATTTGTGATTGAGGCTAGAAGGGATACAGCAGCGGCTACTTAGCATATTCGTATTTACAAAGTTTCCGAGCCAACAATATAGCGTGAAACATATAAAAATGGTTTTACAAGCACAAGGTGAAGTAGTTTTGCTACTTCTGAGTGTTCCAATGTCTGTCTTTTTGCAATAAAGGACCTGTCATAGGTAGATGCCAGGTCCATGGGTAGATGACATGAAGCGACACGAGGTTATGATGAGCACACATCTGCATAAACATCTCGATTGGGGTGAAGCTCACAGGATTTTGTTCACAGAATGATAGGAGCACACGTTTTAACATATGATTATATATATTATATATAATATATTATATAACATATATAACATCAGCCCTGAAATCCATGCATACAGTGGCAGACATGAGAGGTTTTCTGGTATGTAAAACAAGTACTTTAAAAGAACTGTTCGGCTTATCGCCGTTACTGTGGCAGTCAGAAACAACACAGCTTGACCCTCCACACCCTATTTATATTGAAATTTCTATGAATTTCTATGGGGACCGGCAGTGGATGTCGGTGCAAGATGGAGGATGGCAGCATAATACACACGATCAGATTGGTCAGATAGCCTGTCAATCAAGTTCTTTGCAATCATTCAGTTGTACGATCAGTTTGAGAACAGTGTTACAGCGTTTTTTGCCTTTACCTGCCATAATCGTCATCAATGCATAGAGGTGGCCTTGTATCCATTGCCTGATTTATTTCCACTAGGACCAGCAAAGGATTATGATCACGGAAACCCAGGGCATGCACATTGCCAAGAGATTTAAATGTGCTGGTTAGAGAAAAAAATAAAGCTAAATGATGTGGATCATGTTGGCTCAGAGGTAAGGTAAACTAAAGTTGAGCTTAATATATAAATCTTTTTCAGTTAAATCAACAGTGTGTTCTTATACTGTACACGTTTACATGGTGAAAACATCAAGTATTCCAAAAATACTGATTTCATTTCAGAGGTACTAGTTTAGAAAGGGAAACAATAGCAAATGCAATTACCTTAGTTTGTCGTTGCCGAGTATAAATTCATCAAACATGTGTAAATGGTCCTTTGGGTTACTCCAAGCATCCATTACGTAGTTTTCAGTATTTTCCGTCACAGTAACATTACAGCAAAATAACCAAGATGCTTTAGCTTCATTATACATTCTAGCTCTTAAGAAGACCATAGGTGCCCTCAGTTTTACAAAAGAGTTAAAAAGAGATGCTATATGGTCATACTGAATATAGCAAATAAATAAGGCCATCATAAATGAATCAGGAACGCATGTGTTCACGAATTTAACTGGGCCAAATTCACCATCATCTTTTAAATAGATGGAGTAAATATTGATCCTAGAATCAAACCTGAGGAAAAAGAAAATATTTTAGCATTTTTTTTTTTTTTATGAGATCATGACTGATGCTAACAGAAACTTTTTATCATTTTTATCATTAACATCTCTGACCTTGACACAATCTTCACCAATTCATCGGCTGTTAGAAAAAGGAGAGAGATCATATTTAATATAGAAACTAATTTACATTATTTAGTCCTAACAGCATGCTTATTTGATGAAGCTGGTGTCATTTCATACCTTTTTCTAAGAGTTCATTGTATCTTTTTTGTTTCCAGGAATACAAATCGAATCTATTAGAAAAAACAGACACGGTGTTTACACCTTTTGAAGAAATCAAATAAAAAACCTTTAATAAGAATTTTAGTGGAATGAAAAATCTGTGAATGTTTGTAAAACTTTCTCCTGAGTCTTTATCAGATTAAGAAGTAAAAAGATGGTTCAGTTTTATATTGATAACGAACGTCCATGTTCAGTTGTTTTGACTAGAAGAAACAGCTCTCTATACACTAATCTAGCCGAATACATTGTTTAGTTTGCCCAAGCAATATGTATGATCTTTTCACCGACAAAGCTTTATAATAACAATATAGGATCTGCTATAAGCATCTATTGTTACTTTGACCTTTTAGAAAGGTACTGTTTATGCTTACCTTAACGTCTTCGATTCCATGTCGTAGTGTTTTGCGCTACGTGCCCAAGTGAGTTGCTCCGGAAGTACAACCTTTTTATTTTATCACGTGTAAGGTATGACTCAAACATGTAAAAACATGTATTTACATATTGCATGTAGCATGAGCTGTTCATTGTCTGATTGTTATTGCTGCCTAGTGTTTCATGACATTCATTCTCTGATGAGAAATACAAAAGGCTACTTTATGTCAGGAATTATTGTAACTTAAATCCCTTTCACCTAAGGGACCTAAACCAACAATTCTCAACAATGGGACCAGATGACCACCAGGGGGAGTCAGTAAACCCTTGTGTTTGTGTTGTGGTATGTTGTGGGCTTTGCATAATTCACCAATTAGGCATTAAAGATTACTTCATGATTTTCATTCTTTTTCATTTTGCGGTGAAAGCCTGATTCACAGCTTTGATGGTCCAAGGGGTCCCAGTGCTGCCTCAAAGGTTTCTGCCACAGACACCTGTGTCCCAAAGATCCTGTCAGAGTTGATTCAGTAAACGGGGTGAATACCACCCTAAAGGTTCCGAATGCTCCTGCCCCAGAGCTGGCTGAGGTCAGAGTCACAGGCAGCACAGCGATTACTTGACAGGATGCCTTTCCAGCGCTTGCCTGGTCCCAGAGCTTCCTGTTCCTGTCTGAAGGTTCTTGCTGCTGCAACCCCAGAACCTGCAACAGCTCCAGCGCTCTGTTGTACCAGTGTTTATATCAAAACTTCCCGGGGTTTCAGCCAGTGATGGAGTCCATGGCCGGTCAACCTTTCTGGTCTCAGAGTGTCCTGCTGAAGCCACTCTGGTCCTTGAAGTTTCTTTCTCAACTGCTTTAAAGCATCTTCTCATAGCCCCAGTGTTTCTTGTCAGCGGCGTGATTCCTCTGTACACACCTGGAGCCGTATTAAAACACAAAGTTGGTGAAAATAAAAACAAAATGTGCAGTTTTATCGGGAAAAACTGATGTAACCCCTCTTCTCTGATTACACGAAGTGAAGTATTTCACTAGTGAGAGACCAGATAAACGTTAGAAAGATTTCCTATGGATTTGTAAAGGGCCACATGACAGTTTAATGATAGCCTACAGCAAAATACAGTTTAGAGACAGTTTGGTGATAACTATAAGCAAATATCGAGCCGAAAACAGAGTAGATAAACCTTTAAATGGCTTAAAAGCTAAGACACGCTATGACAATGCCTGCATATCTAAAGGAGCGCGCGCACGGTTCCTCTGAGTTTGAGAGACGTCACCATAGCAACACAAGGGGCGCTCGCTCTGCCGCTAACAGGATCGCTGGGTGCTGCTGCTGCTTCCGCATCGTTTCGACGACGCCGTGAGTATCAACATTAAATATGTGTGCCGATTCATCTTTCATGAGTGTACTAGTAGGGTAAAGTCCACAGATACCCCGTTACTCATTATTAACTTGCTGAGTGACTGAGAGAATCCGTTTGAATACAACTGGCCGTATTAATCCTTTTAAATCTTTAATAAAGCAGTTGTTTTATTGTTGTTTTCAGAGCGATTAAACCTGAAGTTTATCAGACACAATGAGGGAAGCTTGATCTGTTCGTCTAAATCTGTCTGAAGTCTATTTATGGTGGACTGCTCTTGAAGCTGAGTGCAGGCGCTTTGGCTCGAAATTACAATTAAATGTTTGCTTTTCAGTTGCCATTTGGTTAATTGTCCTCTCTAGATAAGTTATGTGCGGGTGGTCCTGCCAGGCGGAGTCTTTCAGCACTGTACAGCTCAGGACTTCATGCACGGATACCCTTTCTTTCTTCCCTGCATGTAGAGAGGTGTCAGGGTGTCCTGTGCTGAAAGCTGCTGGGAACTAGATGCTGCACTTCAGGTTACACTCTCTGAACGCAACTTTCCCGTTATGTCATAGCCTCATTACACCATGGAGACCAGACTTTCACAATACTGAAACCTAATTATTATGAATATGAATTATTATAAACAAATAATAATAATTATTATTATGCTCCCACGGAATAATTATTTTCTAGTATTCTAACATTTGTCGTTCTAATATCATTATGTCAGTGCATTCAGGAGGAAATATTGAGTTGTTCGTTGCAATAAAGATTGGCATATGAAATAATAGATTTTTTTAACTTTTGAATATGCATATGTTTTTAAGCAACATAGCTTTAAAGCAATGGCATCTTTGTAACAGGCTACATAAAAATGCATAAAAATATTATAATTATAATTATCTCTCTCTTTCTCTCTCTCTCTCTCTCTGTCTCTCTCTCTCTCTATATATATATATATGTTATATATTTATATTTATATGTTTCTCCCAATTATGTCTTAGTAATATTTAAATGATTACTTTTTTTGGTCTTAAAGTAAATGTGGTTCTAAATCCTGATGCATCATAATAGATATTTTTTAAATAATGTATGGATAATAAGATAATACTAAAAATATAAATGTTTTTTATGCTTTATAAATTATTTTACTGTAATTCTTTATATGCTGGAATTTCCCAGTTCTCTTCTATTATAAGGCTTTAAATGGTTAAATGCACCAGATTTTCTAACCACAAATGCCAACATATTACTCAACATATTACTTTTAATGTCTGTAAACTGGTTGCTTCTACATCGTAGAGTTGATTTCAGAATATTTATGTATGTTTTTAAATCTCTAAATGGTCTTGCACCCCCATACCTGTCCGAACTTTTAAATCTGAATATGACAGGCAGGTGTCTACTGTCCACAAAATACTTTCTAACTCTACCTCACACACGACAGAAGTCAAGAGGGCATTGTGCATTTGCCGCTGTCATAGCCTTCCCTTTTATCTGAGATCCCTGTCCTCTCATTTTGATCATTTAGAGGCATTGAATATTAAAGCAGGCTTTGAAGGGCACATTCAGCAGAATATTATTCGATTTAGAAGTCAGATGTCAACAAATTAAACTATGTTTATACATAAATTTAGGTGAGTAATGATTGTGGATTGAGACTGTATTCTAAATCTATAAATGTCAGTGTTGTTGCTTTGGTTCTTACAGTGTCTTCAAGCGGCTGTCATCAGTGAACTTGTCAGACTGGAAATTCAAATGCAGTCTCCGACCTACTAGCACAATGACACATACAATTAATGCAGATGACATGCAACATAGTCTTTCTCTCAGCTCCAAAAAACAACTGCAGGTACACCCACATTTGCATACACACCGACCACATATTATATAAATGTTGCAGCAACTCCCTGTTCAACCGCAGGAGCAATTGCATTCTGAACAGCAAGAAGTTGATGCCATTATTCAGCCGCTGCTGGAGACTGAGGCTGGATTCGTAAAGGTAATCTATTTGGCGGCCTTTCAGACGTAAATCTTTTTGTTACCTCAGAATCATTCGTGTTTTTGTGTGTGTAAGTACAGAACCTGGATCGCTACGTCACTCACAGAGGCGCACTGGACCTGAGGAAACGTAAACTGCTCCATAAGCGCTGGACACAGAGTGTGTGGCAGCCGGTACAGCAGAGCATTGAGCAACATTTTACACACCACGGCTACACGGAGACACAGAAGATGAGCTGCATGCATGCACACTACATCAACTACTGCAATGCTAAGGTACAGGTACAGTATCGGAGGCGATGCTGCTCATCAATCTACTTGAAATCTACAAGAAATTATTCCATAAGAGATCAGAACGTCAAATATACAATTTATTATTAGTCAGGTAAAGATTTATCATGCCAATAACATACTCAATTAGAAGCCAATTCAGAATTCATGTCGATATAAAACATTAAATTCCCAAATATTAATCTAAGAGTAAGAGATGCATACAGTGATCTTTTAGAAAAGTGTGAAGTATGGAGACACCCCACACTACGGACTGATCTGGCTATAGAATCACGTCGTCGTGTTTGGTCACTGTCCTTGTATACTCAACTCAAGAGGACAAAGAAATCTTAAAATCTGTTGTAAAACCATAAAAGACCTTTTTGGTATTTGGGTTCCCATGCTCCAGGGTCGGAGATAGATCAACATTCTCAAAGACCCTAACAGAGGACACACCCAACCTACATAATAACTAAATGTATATTGTGTTTTCAGGGTTTTGTGTTTCTAGAGAGTTATGATCCTCTGGAGTACAACCCCTTCCTCCACCATTTCAACACACCACATTATCGCAAAGTAAGTCATCTTTTAACTAAACACAATTCATTAACAGAGGTGTGCAAGTGATTTAGTGAAGGGGGAAAAATCTGCTTTTCTGTGCAAAAACACCCCACCTTTGCAGATTTCCACCCCACCTTTGGAGGATCCCCTGTCTCTTCAGTCACGAGCCAGGATTAAGGAAAAGACAGCAATACTTCGCTGCCAAACAGGTGCTGTCAGCTAATAATTCGTTTTCTTCATCTATTTGCTGTTATTCATGACCAGGCTATTAAACGGCTTTGTGGTTTTCTTTGAGGGAGAATTTATTGAAACACAAGAGGTAAACAAAATGGCTTGCGTTATTACTTTTAAACTGTGTATTCAAGGTCATGCATATCGTCGTCAACAAGTGGAGGAACTTCTTCAGAGTCCACCTGTTTCCCAGCAGAGCTGCAAACAGTCACGGGTCAAAGCCTCCCGAAACACTGCCTCAGAGAGACTTTGGGAGAACCGCGGTCTGTTTAAATCAAGGTACTCGCTTCAGGCTCGATGTTGAGCTGCTTTTGTGTCAATAATATGTTTTTAGCGCTTGTTTTAGTAATACTGAGGTCATTTCTCTGCGTTCAGGAGTACATGCGCTCCATATTGGGCTTTGGCAGAGGAACGGTGCTTTCTCCCTCAGTGCTGGTCCTGTTGCTGATGACATCATTCATTAACTATTTATTGATATGAGTTTGTATGTACACACACAGGTCTTCCTCTATTGAGAATGGTGCTTATTAACATTAAAGTATAATAAATGATCTGGTGTGCAGTGTGTAATTTATCTAGTGCTTATTGAACAATGAATATTCTGTTTTTCCATATAACTGTAAGGTGATCAGATTTTTACAATCAAATGTAGTTTGAGCCATGTTGAACAAAATATATTAGGAATAGTTCCCACTTTAGTTTCACTTTTTAAAAAATGTTTTTCATATTTTTTATTATGTGAAATAAAAACAAAAACCCATTTTATTATAAGCATTAAGTTTTTATTTTTTATTTTTGTCTTTGGTGTATATGAATTGTACCCAAACCCATACAAGAATCTATTCCTATAGATGTTTATACAATTATGCATTAAACAAAGAACAAATAACACACAAACCTTTGACATTCATCATCAACATCCAGATCCAGTCTGTTCATAAAGCAAAATGCTGTTATTAAAATCATCAATGGAAAACCATAAAACCAATATTATACATTCATAAAGAATTAATAAATCTTCCTTAAATTTGTGCAATTTATTTTTAGCATCATTTGTGTTCCATCACACAGTAACATATGAATTTGGTATTTATATAATTAAATATATTAGTGTTTTTTAAAAACTTCAGTATTTAATAATAAAACAATTAAACATGCGCTGAAGGGCTAGGGAACAGGTTAGTGAAATCTACAAATAAATGAATTTCAGCAATTTCAGTGACATAATTTTAGTCCATTTATACATAGGAAGGCTGCGGGTGACTGATAATGCTGAGCTGTGTATTTCAGAGCTGTCTCTACTCTATTGTTACTATCTTTGGCTTTTAAAGAATGAAAAGAAAAGTAAGGCACATTACCAAAGTTTTAAAAAAGGAGTTTTGTTTGAACTAAACGGCCGAAAAGTAGAATATGTTCAGATTACTGATGCGCTTTAAAACCATACAAATTTCAAAGTACAAACCAATTCCTATCCCAAACAAATCATCATGTGATTAATGTTCCCCATTATTCAACATAAAGCCTGTTTGAGAGTAAATACAAGCTTCTATTCCCTGCATGTAAACATCTGTTAAGTGGTTCACCTTTTTCATATCAAAAGTCATTGCTAAACTTTTAAAAATGAACACTAATTAATAAACTTTTATGAAGTGATTTATTAAATGTTGTAGTTCTAATGAAACAGATGTGGTGTTCACGGGTGAGTTGTTTGATCGTAGAGCTGCAGGTCAAGCCGAACTTTGACCTCTCCGGTTGGAACTTCATGAAGCAGCAGACGCCGTGCCAGTGGGCCTTTACCATCTTGATCCTTTTTTATTGTTGCTACGGGAACTTCAGTACGGCCTAGAAAATCTGTGTTGAAAGCACAATCTGTTAAAGAAGTTCATCTGATTGTGTGTATGTATATTTAGTGCGTGTGGAAGCCCACCGTCGGGAGAGAACTGGTCCCTCTCAAAGACGGTGAGGCAGAGGACGTCCTGATACAGGTCTTTGATGAAGAAGTGGCAGTTGAAGTTCCACTTGGGGTTGAGAGTGTCTGGCTGATGACGGGACGTGTAGCACTGAGCGCCCATGGTCAGCTCGCAGTATGGGTTACTCTTCCCTGTAAAATGATCAAAGTTATCTTCAAAACCTAAAACCAAAATGCTTTGATTAACTTTTTTGATCCACTTAAACTTTTTGACTACTGTATACATTATTTTTGAAATATTAAGGTTTACTGAGGCTTAAAATAATAAAAATACTCAGTTTGATATAAATCTCAATAATAAACTGATATATTTGACTTTAAAACGTAATAAAATAAATATACTGTAGCTATTTGTAGTATTCTAGCGATCTATGTAGTATTGTCTAAAACTACAACTGAAAATGTAAATAAATTATAGGGTTGTGCTTTGAAAAATGTAAACATTTTTACATATTGCTAAATAATGAGTGTTAAAAACATAAAAACTACAAAAACTAGAAAACACAAAAAAATAATAATTAAACTACTTTAAAAAACAAACTTAAAATGAGTTTAAACAAAAAAACTTGCAAACTAAAGGCTATATGGTCAGTGATTAATAAAGTAACTCTGGGATGTGAATAGAGCTCAGATTGTGTGTGTGTGTGTGTGTGTGTGTGTTGGTATTTGTGGTTTATGAGGACATAAGTTTGTTTAATGACATGAATGACACATTTATGAGGACATTGCCAATGTTCTCATAATTCAAAAGGCTTAAGAAAACATTGTGCCTATGGAGAGACCCCACAAACTACAAATGTTAGCGTGTGTGTGTGTGTGTGTGTGTGTGTGTTCTAACCGTTTGGTTTGCAGGGCTTTAACTCTGTCCCCTCCAGGACTGTTACCAACAGTCGCCCGATTCCACTGTTCTTCTGCGAACGAGCTAAACAACACACACGGTTTTCACCAGTAAAGCTACATTCAAATCACATTGACTTTGACTCTTAATAGTCATCAAAAAATCCCAACCTTGATATGCCTTTTCTCTTTTCAGCTTCTCAGTCTCTATGAAGTGGTCAGATGCTGCTTTGATCTTCTGTACCCATGTAGTCCTAATTGAACCAGAAAATGATCACTACTGTTCTACAACAGATACTCACTGTAATAAATTAGTATTTCTGTTTCATATCCTAAACTGTGAATGATTTATAGCCTTTATTTTGCTTGACAATTGCAGCTTTAGTTCTTTATCTGAGCATTTCAGCTTTAAAGTTTGTACGCAAGTTGTACCTTTCATTAATAGTGTCAGTCTTAAGAGTGTAAACACGATCGATGTGTGAGATGTGAAAAACAGGATCATCACTGGAAGGGTCAGAGGGCATCTTTACCAAGACCTCATTCAGAAACACTGGCTAGAATAAAAGAGACAGAGAGTTTAACAAAACAGTGTAATGCAGCGAAATACAAGCTCCGGATGGACACCCGTCATGTTGCGTTACCGTTTTATACATCTTGTACTGTGCATTCGAGTTGGGATTGAAGAGTTTGTCAGGCCCAGATGAGAACTGTTTGGAGGTGTAGGTGAGGAGCAGGAAGTCGTTAAACAGGAAGGCCCAAAGCTCCTTGCTGCTCTTGGTCTTGTGTAGTTTGCCGCTGTGCAGCAGTTTTCGAGGGCCCAGGCAGTTCGTCAGAGAGTTAAAAACGAGGTGCTAAAATGAGAATGTTACACAAAACATTTTCATAAATACCATAACACATAGTAAAAGCTGTTGTTTTACACTTAGAGGTCAATACGTAGCACAAAAAGGTCAAGAGCAGCTCTCCTGCAGTGATCTCACCTCGATGAGTCCATCACACAGCACGTGGTTCTGGATCCATTCCAGCCGGTCAGAGTTCTCCTTCTCCCTCACACCCTCGTTCACCTGTGAGCACAACTCCTCGGCCTGCTCCAGGGCCGCCTGCAGGCTGCTTTGATCTGCGTGAGTTGAAGGGGTATTCTCCAGAATCTATACAGTCAGATTACAGAAACAGCAACAAATGATAAATACACGTCATAAAGAATATTTCTGAATTGAATAAAAAAAGGTACATTTTAAAAGATGTTTTTTAATATATTTAGGTTTTTGTTTATAGATTTGTATGTACAGTGTATAAAGATATATATACATATATATATATACATATACATATTCTAAAATGTATTTTTACATTTATAAATTTATATTCATATGATTGACATCACTCATGTTGATATATCACTCGGGTTAATAAACATAATAACACAATATTACTGTATTAATCTTAGCAATAATTAAACTGATCAACACTGTTATTCATTTTAAAGTATTTTACAATATTTGCTGTGCATACTTTTTATTTATTTTTTATTAATTGATGAAAGTTTAAAAGAGCATTTATTTGAAAAATAAATTAACAATGTTGAAGTCCCCTTTGATCAGTTTCAATCTCTGATTTAAAGTGTTTATTTCTTTAAAAATAAATGTCTTCTGGACCCCAAACTTTTGATTTAAATAACAAATATACACACATAGAAAAAAAATTTTATATTATGCTCATCTTTCATAATCTTGTTTTCTATTCTTCAATTTTTAATTTCTTTCCTATTTCCTGTGACTTTCTATAATAGCTATTATTTCTCTCATCATTCTATTATTAAATGTGATCATTGCTTCTCGTACGTTCTTGATCAACAGTGGGTAGCGTGTGATTCTCTGCATGGGTTTCAGGAGGAAGCTGGACAGTGGCATTCCTTTACAGCGGTAATTACTGGCAATTTTCTGTGAAGATAAACAGAATGAAGAGAAGGAAGTGAATCGAATTAATGTCTTATCACTATCAACAGTGAATTCGTCCACAGGGTTCCAAGAGAGAGTAGTAGTAACCAACAGCACCATCTTGTGGACTGCTGTGAAAAATGTACAAAACAACTAGTTTTACTAGTTAGGACACAGCGTAAACAACAAAACAACACTAGACCAAAAATGTATTCAAAATATTTACTGTTATATTATTCGCTTTTGAATACAAACTAGGCTTAGCGCTACACTTGCCTGAAAGTAGTAGAATGTGAAAACTTGCGCTGTTTTACTGTACTCCATTTACCTTCAGGAAGAGTTTGAAGTCAGGCGATTTGTCTGTTTTCTGCTGCAGCAGGGCCGCGGCATTAAGCTGGCAGCTGCAGAGGCGAATGTAGGCCTGCATGTGAGAGAGCTCTGAGGACAGAATATCACCCACCACCTGCACCGGCATCCGCTCTCCAGCCATCTTCTTACGGACACGCAGAGCTCTGAAAAACACACGAGATATCACCTGGAATATGACGCACATATAACATAGACTGAATACATTTGCTCTGGCTTGTCTTGAAATCAAAATGTACTTAGATTCATTATGACTTCAGCCACTCCACTTGTAGATGATACACTAAACATCGTTTTTAGTAATTATTTGTTATACTATGATTATATTATTATCCAATACTTTTTTTAAGTAAAAATAATATCTATGAATAGATTATTTGCAAAATCAAAATGTTCAAAAATCATGTATTTTTTTTATTATTATGATCATGCATTTCTTGTGTTAGCTGAATGAATTTGTTATTTTTACTTTATTAAAATAAACCAAATGCTGTTTGATTAAGATTATTTGAAATCTGAAAAAGTGTGATTTTTGAAAAGCGTAAATAACAGTTATCTGTTTTTTCAAATGTCTCTCTTCATATGTAGTATTGACTTGACAGAAACCTTTTTTCATTTTATTTTTCAGAAGTAATTTTTTTATTTCCATCCATTGGTTCTACTTCATAGTCCTAAGTGTCCCGTAAATGGTTTTCCAAAACATCGAACAGAACTGGAATATGAATGAATTAATCCAAACCAGACGCTGTACATTCAATTCGCTACAGGCTCTAGCAGTCACTGTTAACTCACTTTAGGAGTTTGGTGCTGCACATGATCAGTTCCCGCCAGTTCACAAAGATCATACTCATCTCAGCCTCCGTCAGCCGACCCGACTCTGCCATTGGTTTATAGAAAACCTGAATATTCATAAACACAGCAAACAATTTAACCAGTTGTTACTTTTTTCAAAAGCGAATATAGAATATTGTTAATGCAGCTGTTGGTTCACCTCTAATGCCAGTTCCAGGTCCTCCAGATAGGACTCCTCTGTCTGAATGAGCTCATGGATGTAGCCTTGCCTCTTCCTCTCCTCAGTGCACATAGAGTCTAAACTGAGCAGATCAGCACACCCTACACACACACACACACACACACACACACGCAGGACAAGCCACACGTGCACATGCAATCATCAGCGACCACATCACAACAGCATCTCACAATTAAAAACTTTATTTGTGAAATTCTGCTTTATATAATTGCGAATACTTTCCATACAAAAAATGCATCCAAAGCAAAGGTTACGACATTCAGAGCGAACTCTCTAAAGATCTCTAAGGTCATGACTGTTAGCTGGCTGCATAGCTGGTCAAGTATGAGGACAACACGTGTTGCTGGTCATCAGTTCCTTTGACTACATTTAAACACGCAGAGGCAGACTAACAATCCTGTGATATACAAATATATGATTGTGCTGATGAACAGTGCTGACTTAAAGGGTATAATTCACTTTAAAGGGGCCACGTCATATATGTTTTATTGTTTATCTTTTACCCTGTGGTCCATGTATAATGTTATGTAAGATAGCAGTATTTTTTTGGTTTTTATGTTAAAATTAAACAAGCTGTTTAGATACCGGATATGATCTTTAGCTACGGATGCTATAAAAAGGTTTCTCTGGCACACTGGGATGCACGTTTTCATTTAGGGGTAATAATAAAATCAAAAAAGCGGAAATGCAGAAATTTGTAAAAGGTGAACGAAAAATAAAATAAAAATCCTCACCAGGACTGAGCAGATGATCAAGTTACAGAACAGTAAATCTATAAAATTAATCAATTTATTTAAATATTTTTTTAGATTATAATAACAGCAGAACTTAGGGACTTCATGATAAGTCATTCTTGTATAATATTTAGTTGTCTTTGGGACCGGATAGGACCGTTTAGAATTGGAATTTACAAAATATATAAGAACTTTTATTTAAAATAGATCAAGGAAAGTTCAGTCACTCATGATGTGGCCCCTTTAATTCATGTTACTTAATAAACAGAGAAAAAAGTTTTCCAGATAAAACAAGCAGTAAGAAAGATATGTCCTAAAGCCAGTGGAGGTAAACTCATGGGTTCATTTGTGATTTAAGCCAAGTCTAAACAGAAATAGTAGAAGAGGAGGGGTTAAATCCAAACAAGTCTAGTCAATCTTGAGTCTTGAGGCTGCTTCCTGGACCAGAGGAGTGTTCTCATTGGTCCAGAAAAGAGAGAAGGAAGAGGAAGGAGTGGCCAAAGCTATCGTCCTACAATAAAACACAGATGAGGCAAATGACGTGGAAAAAGGGTGGAACAGAGTAGATAAGGGCAGAGGAGAGAATGAATAATGAAGAGATGGATGGAGAATATATTAGAACTTGTTGAAAAGAGAAAGAAAGAAAGAAAGAAAGAAAGAAAGAAAGAAAGAAAGAAAGAAAGAGACCAAAAAGCCTGTCCATTTCTGTCCATCATCAAAAGTAAAAAAAGTCAAGCATCTTTTTATTTACCTTTTTTAAAAGGTTATTTTACACAATTAATTCCATTTGAGCTTCTATTTTCTCCACCCTTGCCTTATAAACAGACAACTCTCTACTCTGATGTGGAACTGCAAACTTATCAAGTAACTCTCATAGTACTCACATTGCTGGCTGGGATCACATTCTGTGGTCATCTTCACATAATTAGTTGGAAACAGCCCTATGACCCCAGCAACCTCTCCTTTCCACCAGTCAGGGTTGTCCTTGTTGAATACGGTGATCAGCTGACCTTTTTGGAAGCTCATCTCATCCTTATTGGCTGCTTTGTAGTCATACATAGCAATAACCTGACACACTACAGGGGGAAGAGCAGAAAAGACAGAGAGAATGGATGGATGGAGCAGAATGGGCCAGAGGAGGGCAAACAACACATACATACAAACACATACAAAAGAGAGAGTGTGTGTGTATCTTACGTGGTTGAGATGCAGGAGTTATTTTGCCGCTGTTGGCCTCCAGTAATCTGACATTTGAGGAGTGGAACCAGCCCTTTTTACGCTTTTTACCCCGTGCCTACAAACACACGTTGTTTTATAAACTGGTGATTTTCCACTGAGTTCTATTGTTTTTATGCTAAGCTATGAAACTGTCACTTAACATCTGTCTGTCTTTCCATCTATCTATCTATCTATCTATAAATGTAAGCATTTTGAAATGCACTTATATGCACTATAAGCAAATGCTGTCCTGCGGTTAGGTTTACGTCTGGTTATGTGATATACAGTGCTAACCTGTAGTTCACCCAGCCACCAGCTGTTAGCATTCTTATGTAGCACCACGATCAGCTGACCAGGTGTCAGACTCAGTTGTTCCGGTGCTGCGGCGGCACTGGCCGTAGTCACCTGAGCAATCTCTGAAGACCAGTAAAGATGACAAACGAATAATGTCTAAAATGTGAAACAACCAGCCTTGATTTTTGTTTCTGTGTGTTTGTACTCAAATCTCACCTGGTTTTTTAGCAGGAACTCCAGGATTGGCAGTCTGAAATGATAACACAGACACGTCAGATTACACAACAGTCTAAATCTCTTTGAAACAGCAAGTTAGTTTTCTCTGGAAAAGAACAATATACTTATTATAATAATTAACATTAAAGCGTCAAAACAGATGATCTGAATATGCATACGTCAGGCTCTTTGGGTTTAACGTAGTTGGAAGGAAAGAGGCCAGAATGGTCTCCGATGCACCCTCTCCACCATTCTCCTTCCCTCTCTGTTACCAAGACGACATCCTCCGCACAGAACGTCAAGTCCCCTGACTCTGGACTCTCGTATGTGTACAGAGCCACATACTCTAATACAATTAAAACAAACAGAACCATGACAGAAACCTCTGAGATATATCATAATATCTCATCTGGATGACTAGAGATGACTAGAGATGTATAAAATCGTAAACAGACTTCTCACCCTCAAACGGACCAGAATCTGAAAGTTCAATCTCGTCCACTGTAGAATATAATGGCCTAGAAGAGACACAAACCACATTAAAACTTTAGCTAATTAGCATATACTTATTGGCTACTAATTAAATACATAAATGACGCTAAAATGATTTATAACATTAAAAAAATCTGAGCAGGAGAAGTTTCATTTAAACCTTGCATGCAGAGTACTTGAATGAAGTCTACCATCTAAATGTATATTTAGATAAAGGGCAAAGGTATTGAATAAAATATATAAGTTAATTAAATGTTACATTAAATTTCAATCAAATAAAATAATTTAAATTAAAAGTACATATATGGTACTACTAAAGTAGTACCATGTAAAGGTGAAAGCTATTTAAAAGCATTTAAATCATGACAACTCTCCGAACATTTTAGCATGGTAATTGAAATGACAATTTTAACGCATTTGGTCTCTGCAGAACAGATCTGCTACGCTGCTGCTGTTGGTTATCGCTGTAGTTGTAGATTATTGCTGCTGCTGCCAGCATGTACTGGAACTTGCTACTGCCAATGCACACAGCGCTGTATTTAAAACACAAATGGTATATAAAATAATTTGTAGCATATCTTTACTGGTGGAGCTGGGGAAGGTGGAGAGTTTCAGAGAAACTCTAGAAGCACGCTTGCAGCATGAGCCAATCAGCTTGTGCCAAAACGTTTTAACTCTGAATATCATAAGTTACGTTAACAACCCATCAGCCTGCGACATCTAGAGTTTCATGACTGAACTACACCTTTATATGGTACTATTTTAAGCTCTATCAGAAACAATAGAAGTATGATCTTTATTATAGTGTGTTAAATGTGTTAAATGCAGTTTAAATATATATATATATATTCAATATTATATATTATATATAAATATATATTTAAATATATATATATATTTAAATCATCAGTCTTTAATTACACCATAATAATTATTTAATTATGCAAAGTATCCCATTTCTTACTCGGTCTGTGTGTTATTGGTGATAACCATGGAGACATGTGAGCAAGGGAACCAGCCCCGGCTCTCGTTGAGTTCTCCATACCACCAGTTCTCCTGCTTCTCCAGAACCGTAATCACCTCGTCTTTACAGAAGCCCAGGTGACTCTCAGTCTTAGCGCTCCATTCACACAGAGCTACAGCCTATTGCACAAAAACACAGACTAAATTATGTGCAGGGACAACGACTGGAGTACCATAATGATCATTTCCGTGCCAATTATCATATTCTTCCCAGTGATTAAAAAACAATGCTGTTTGTGAGATGTCACATATGGTGTGTGTGTATATTCACATATGCCAACCTGTGAGTGCTGTGTGTTTGAAGACACTGGTGTGTGTGTTGGTGTTGGTCCTTCTATGTCCACCCGAGGAATTCTGGGGGGGAAATAAATGCATTACAATTGTTTAACGTATTGATAAAATATATTGAAGCTAATAAGACAACCCTAAAACATCTTTAAATGCAAGTTAGGCTCAGATCATGTCCCACCAGCTCCACAGCAGTTTAAGGATGTCACACCTACCGAATGTTGCTGAGTCTGACGAAGGTCTTTAACACTCACTGATTAAGAATAGAAGAGGGGTGACAGTCTAAATGACTGCATCTGACTCTTTTTACAGAATGTCTGACACATACTTGTCCTGCTTTTTTGGCAACAAATATAAAACAATATATATATCGCCAAAACAATATGCATGCTAGTAATAGGGCTGGGCAATTAATCAAATATTTACAATATATTTGTGTTAAATATTTTTGTTATATAATGTTATGCAACATTTTGAACGTTGAGACTGTGCCTGTAATATCTTTTTATGTGGCCATTAAATTTGATTAGACTAGTTTTACAATCCTTCTTTGTCTGTTGTAAATTTGATTCATTTCTTCGAATCACTTCAAACGGTATCAGTGAATTGGTTCAAATGTCTAATTGTATGATAAATTGGATCATTACTTTTCATTGAAGTCTCTATGTGAATATTCTAGAGAACAGTGAAATGGCATTAGTAAACATATATTACTGCTTATTGTTATATTTGGTTATGCTGAACATGTTTTTGAGTGTAACTTCAACAATAATATTAATACTTTTTAACCTAATGATCTACTAGATGAAAGATTGAAGGGGACGATTTCTCTGATTAAAAGAAATATTTAAATTTAAATTTAACACCTGTATATTGCAGATGTTAAGCTAAGTTAGTTAGAACCCCTAAAATGCTTTATTAAAAACAGACCAAGTTGGGTTAAATATGGACAAGCCGAGTGATTGGGTAAAATGTTTCATCTACCTGCTGGGTAGTTTTAAAATTACTACTGTTTAAAATTACTCTATTTTTGTTGCTTAAATTAAACCCAAAATAGATTGAAAATTAACATGTATTCACATGTTATTGATGTCTCTAGTAATTAATTAATGGACTTTTAATTTCCAGCCTATCTTGGGTTCATTTTAAGCATTTTAAGTCATATAAATTTTTAAACAACAGTTTACAACAGGTTGGTCGACATCTAACCCAATTGCTGGGTTTGTCCATATTTAAGTTGTTTTTAACCCAGCATTTACTGGAACGATAATGAGAAGTTTTAGTGCCATACCCAGGATAATTGGTAGGGGGAGCTGTGGATTGTGAATCAGCTGCAGTCCGTTCAGTCTGAGTGTCTTTACTGCATCTCTCAGCATAACTCTCTGGAAACCAGCCGCTGTTACCACGGTAACTCCCATAAAGCCAGCCGGTCTCCCTAACTGTTGATTCATCTACCTGTGGATCCGCAGGAAGCCAAATTATATGTATACTTAAATGAGTAAAATTACAACTGCGTGTGCGATTGTATTGACATATGTACAGAACCTGGATGAGACCGTCTGCCTCCAGTGTGAGCTCATCAGAGTTGCGTGCTAGGAAGGGATAGAGAGCTCTGTAGGTGGTGAGGGCAGCTCCTGTAGCTTCAGTAGTCGCCACTGGCTGTAAGCCTGCGTAAAAAAAAACAACAACATTATCACCTTAGAACCATATCACAACCATTGGGCCCATTTACATTTGCACATTTCAACATATTAATACATTTTCAAAAAATAAAGCCCACAGCAAACACAATTTACATAATAACACACAATAAAATCTTACTTATGAAAAAAAAATTCCATTGTTTGTTACAGTTAATTTATTAAATTAATCTACTGAACCAGTTTACAAACTGTGAATGATTCATGTACATATCGGACTGATCCAGCTCTTCTAAGTTTACTTAGAAGTCTATATTAAACCAATAAATAATAAATATGATCAACTTTAATTGCTTAAATTTGAGCCTGTTTGAACAGAATTCAGAAGACTAGCCCACAAACTAATTTGCATGTTTTCTTCTTGCGTTTCAAGTCAATAGAGTGACAAAAAGATGACAGGCTTTTCTATTTTGGGGCGAATTATCCTCAAAGTAACTTTTATAATAAACATAAGACATTGTGTAAATAAGTATTAAAAGAAACCCCAAAATGAGCATTCATTTACTTACCCTCATGCTGTTCCAAACCTGTATACATTACTTTCTCATGTTGAACAGAAAAGAAGATATTTCGAAGAAACAAACAGTTGTCCATCTCCATTGATTTCCATAGTAATGAAAAAAATTCAATAAAAGTCAATGGGGACCATCAACTCTTTGATTACGGTCTACTTTTGTGCTCAATGTAAGTAAGAAACACATACAGGTTTGGAACGGCATGAAGGTGATTAAATGACAACGTTTTCATTTTTTCCGGGGAGAGGTATTCATTTAAGACACAGAACACATTGTGAGTTCAGAGTATTACGTGAAATGAAAATATACATATACATATACTGTATGAAACTCTATATTTAGCAGCCTATTACCTTCCCTCTCTCAAAACACTCACATTCCAAAGGAGTCTGTTATATTACCTCGGATAATTAATGGCAGATAATTAAAGCGAGCCATGAAGCCGGGAGAGTAACGTCATCCTTTATAAAGAATATAATGAAAACATCATATTCATGGCCAAGTGGATGAATACAAGCCATTTTTAAGCTTCGGCAAAGCACCTCACCCACTCTCTCTCTCTCTCACACACACACACACACACACACACACACTCACTTTTGTTCTCTGGGCTATTGTATGTCATGGAAGGCTGAGTGTGTAGAGCCAGTTCATTCCTTTCTCTCTCTTCTCTCTTCTTCTCCTCCCTCTCTCTCTCCTCCGCCCTCCTCTTCTCCTCTTTCTCTCGTGCCTGCTCCTGGGCTTCCTGAAGTCGAGCTTGGGCCTGACGCTGCTGTTCTTCCCTGAGTTTGGCTTCTCGCTCCTGGGCAAGTTTCCTCTGACGCTCCGCTTCCTCCTGCTCCAGACGCTCCTGCTCCAGCTTCGCCTGTCTAATGTACACATGAGCAAAATGTCGAGTGGGTAAAAGAGTGGGTGTTTAATCTTGCTTTTTAAGGGGAGTATTTGATGAAAAATATCACAAGAATCTGCAACAGAAGAAAACTGTACAGAGAAACATGGGTGATAAATAAACGTTTTTGTTTTTTATGAACCTGAACCTATAAAACAAATTAAAATCTAAACTATAAGACTATAATATATTTGCAAATAATAATGTACATGATTTTTTTAAAGCCTATATATCTCAACTACATAACATGTTGTTCAATTATGTGGACACTCTATAGATGGCTTGATAAATATGCAAGTCTGTGTGTTAAATCAAAATTTTACCTGGCAGCCTCCTCCTCTTTCTTCCTCTTCCTCTCCTCCTCCTCTTTCTTCCTCTTCTTCTCCTCCTCCTCTTTCCTGTGTCTCTGTAGCTCTTTGAGTTTCTCAGATCTCACCCTCCTGAGCTGCTCTAGGACATCCTGCTGCTGGCTCTGCCTCTGTCTCAGGTCCTACAATGTTACCCACACACTTATTTAAAACATACATCATATTTATACCAAAACTTAGGATAACATGATGGAGGTTCAAATATACAGTATGAGGCATTGCATTATGTCAGCTTTATGAACTGCTAAAATTAACTTATAGTTATAGTTATACAGAGCTCTTATAAATGATCTGTTTAATTAATGTTATTTCATAAATATATAAATATATCATAAACATGTATGTAAAAATGCATTAAAACAGTAATTTAAAATAAATGTTTTGTATTTTTATACATTTATATATATATATTTATATATATATATATATATATATATATATATATATATATATATATATATATATATATATATGTGTGTGTGTGTGTGTGTGTGTGTGTGTGTGTGTCTGTATGTATAAATATATATGTGTATATATGTTTAGTTGTCTAACATGTTTTCCCAAAGTTAGAAGTAAAAAAAAAAAAGATTTTAGATCCTAGCTATATGCCTAAATTAATTTTTAGTTTCAGTGTAATTTAGTGTAATTAATGACGCCATTATGAGGTGATGAAATGGCAGAGAAACAAAGATGTTATAAGGTCATGCTCGTTTCAGTACACTATGGGTAAAGTGAGACTTCATTCATGGAGAAGAAATAGGGCAAAAGGTGAAATGAATGAAAGGCAGGCGGTTTTGAGATGAGTGTGAGTAAAGGAAATATAAAGACAGGTCAACCTTTATTAGAAGGAAGAGATTGGTTAGGCAGCCCAGCAAAGAGAGAAGTCCTTGAAGCACACAGTCATCCATTTCTACAAACTATAAAGTCAGCCGAGGGAAAAGAGGAAGAGAAGAGAGAAGAGAGACAGTGGGAGGAAAGAAAATGATAAAGTGGGCAAAAAGAAAGAAAAAAAGAAAGGCTTCTAGCAGAAAACATTAGATGTGTACTGAACAATAGACGATTACCACACGTATAATGCTCAGGTTTCCGAGTGTGTTAGTGATAGTGTTTGTGTGTTCAGTTTTCTTTAGTAGTGTGAACTGTGTGAACGTTAGTGTGTTATGAAGTGTTCAATCCTCTGCCTTCAGGGCTGGGAGTTGAGCTGTAGGTTTTAATCACAGGAACATGGAGAACAGTGAACTAGTGAGTCCCTCTCAGGGACATTAAGGTTTAAAATAAATTCGAAGAGAGCAAACCTCCACCCAAAGCCCACATTAGCTTTAATCAAAACACACCACTTTAAATGTTGAGGTTTACACTGGGAATGTAAGAGAAGCCGCTGACCTTAATTTCTCTGTTGTACTGCTCCATTTGTGAGAGTTTGGCAGTGGTCTCTCTCTCCAAAACATCCAGCTGCTCCTTCAGCTTCCGACAGCTCAGATCTTTCTCGCACAAACTCTGTTTTACATCATTTATCAAAGGACCTGAATGAGGCAAAAGATTGAGAGAAAGGAGGACATAAAATTGTCAGTGTTCCCAGGCCTTGAATTCAAAAGAAATGAAATGGACACCGTTGAAATGAGCCATCCACCCGTCCGTCCATTCATAGATGGCTTTAGATATATGCGAGCGCTCACTTGAGTTGTTTTGGGTAAGATGTAGAAGTCTCTCTGTCAGTCGCTGCTTCTCAGGACCAAGATGACTCAGCTGCCTCTGAGTTTCCTGCAAAAACACACGCATAAATACTATTATTCAATTCATTTATTTTAAGAAAAGAAGTCTCTTATTCTGACCGAGGTGGCATTTACAGTATTTGTTTAAAAAGAGAGTAAAAAAAAACTATATTGTGAAATTTATTTCAATTGAGAAATGTTTTCTCCTTGAATCCTTACTCCAGCCTGCATTATCACCAGAAATACATTTCTGCTCAAGAAACAGTTTTTATTATCAACGTTGAAAACAGTACTGCTTAATATTTTTTGTGGACATCATGATTTTTCAGGATTCACTAATAAATAGAAAGTGTAAATGGAAAAAATTAAAACGTTTTTTTGCAACATTCTAAATGTCACTGCTGATTTGAAAAACGCTCAAAATTTGATGCTTTCTATTCATGCAAAAAAAAGAGAAAAAAAACAACTTACCTCAAACTGCAACTGTAGGGAATTGATATCCGTAATACGACTATCTCTCTTCTGATTGATCAGGTCTAGCTCTGTCCTCTGGATCTGCCTCTTACTATTGGCGTCCCGCAGCCTATCAGAGATCTGCTTATGCTTGTTACCCTAGGACACAAAAACACTGAAATGTTTTTAATTTGTAATATAATATAATTAGCATTCCCCTGAGAACAGGGAGTATGAGGCTGAAAAGGGAACAGGTATATGGAAGAAGAAAAATAATCTGACCACGGCCTCCAGCTCCATCTCGAGACTCCTCTTCCTGTCTTTAAGTCTCTGTATGTCACTCTGCTCTTTTTCTTTCTGTGTCTGAAGTTCCACTCGTTTACTCTTCTCCCATTCCATCCGCCTCAGTCGTTCCGCTTCCTGAGAGAGTGATAAAGAGAAGGAGAGGTTAATCAACAGATGTACAGTCTAATCACTCTGGCATCAATATACTACACAATTATGCCCCCCATCATTTTTCCTAGGGTGATGAATCACTCTACTGGTACAGCATATATTAAGGTTAGCCATTACACTTTTAAAGCAATTAACCTAATTTCCTACAGTTACATTCTGTTCTTTATGATTTCTAAAGACCACCAGGACAGGCTATTAACCTACAATTTTGAGAACTCACATTAAACCAATTTTGCTTGTGTAATAAAACATTAGAGAAGCATCAAGCTTTGCATGAAAGAGTACATAAATTTATGACTATAAAATATGATTTCATCATATTATGTATGCAAATTCAGTAAATGTATTAATTTAAATGCATTTATGCTGTTTACCGGCAGCCCAAGTGTACAAACTAGTGACGTCAGATGATTAATGAGGATTAATTGCATTTACACACACAGCGTGTGTTTACTGAGTGTATTTATTATGTATATATAAATGCACACTCATACAGTATATATTTAGAAAATATTTACTTGCATTTAAATGTATATATTTCTATTATATATAAACATATTTCATATAAAAATATATATTTTTTTAAATATATGCATGCATGTGTGTATATCTAGATACGTAATAAAAATGTCAAATGTAAAGGCTTTGCTGTAATATTCTAGTGGTCGTTCAACCTCTGTCTGCCCTTGCATGCTCCACTTGCCTCTCGTCGCTCTAATTCTTTCAGTCTTTCTTCTTCTCTCTGTCGCTCCAGCTCTCTCTGCCTCTCTATTCTCATCTCCTCCTCCCTCTGTCTCCTCAGCTCCATCTCCCGAGCTTCTCTCTCCTTTCGTTCTCTTTCCTCTCTCTCCTTCTGCCGTCTCCTCTCCTCCTCTCGCCTCTCCTCTTCTCTCCTCCTCTCCTCCTCCCTCTTTTGCTCCTCCTGCAGAGCCAAGCGCCGTTTTTCCAGCTCTGCATTTCCTCTCTGGAAATTCTCCTTTAGTTTATCCTCATACGACACTGACAGAGACACAAAGGTGAAGCAAGTGTTATCAACACAATAATATATTTTTATATTATATTACAGAACAGAAAAGCGTATTTAATAAAAGGTAACATCGGAGGGATTTTATCTAACCATAAACTCAAAAAGGAATGGTCAGCTGAATCAGCAATATTTAGAAAGATCATTTATAATACTGTGTAGAAATGAGGACAGTGCTTAGTTTATTTTGCATAATTTATTCAACAAGGATGTAGTAAATCAGAAGTGACAGTGAAGATATTCATAAAGTTACAACAAAACTTAAATATACGCTGTTCTTTTCAACTTTCTATTCATTACATATTCCTAAAATATATCAAGGTTTCCATCAAAATATTAAGCAGCACAATAGTTTAAATATTGATAATAATTATTTCTGAGAACTAAATCAGCATATTAGAATGATTTGTGAAGGATCATGATGATAACTTTCCATATAAATAATTATTTTATATATTATTTTAATGCCGTTGCAATGTGGGCATAATAAAATATGTAAACACATTAGTAAGTTACTAAATGCTTGTTTTTTTTAGATCAAATTTTAAATGGAACAGACTTTTGATTAATAAATGTATCATATAGCTCATATAGCATTATTAAAATGCACTTTAAATATATTATATATATATATGATATAGTAAAGATCTACTGTTAGCCACTAGCATGTATAGTATGTATATGCAAATACCATTACTCTTGCTTTTCTGTGCATGTTCTGGCTCAATCAGCTCAGTGTTAATCAAAGGAACAGGTCCGTTCAGCAGGTCACATGACTTCGCTTGTCTGAAAACAAACACACGCTCACAGAATAAACAGCGTCTCCTCCATAGTTTGCTCATTCCAGCATGGGCGGGTCTGTGTGCGTCTTACCTGAGTGAAGGTGGCACAAGATCAGGAGGTAGAGTCAGAGGTAAGGGCCGCCCAGTCTTGGCCATATCAACCAGGTGCATTGCTAGAATAAACTCTTCGGCTCTCAACTGCCCATCACGATCTACATCAGCAAGAGCCCTGAGGACAGAGATATATGCACATAATGCACCTACGCATAAGCACACACATTTGTGAATAACCTGGAAGCATTTCAAATGTTTAATAGATGAATCAGTTCCTAATTATCCAACTGGCACCTAAACAGCAGAAGCAACACTGTGGAAGTAGGTGTTTAACACACCGCTTCGAGCAATACAGTGCGATCTAGAGTTTAGTATGTGTGCAAGTGATTAATGCCTATTTCACACAATTTTTTATTTAAAAAGTAGGAAATATGTGGCAAACAACACAAAGGGGGAAGGATGTGTATGTAAATAAGGTCATAAAATGCGATTAACGAGTGTTTTATATGATAAGTGCAGTGTTTCTTGAACTCACCATATGGTGGCAAGCTGTGTTTGCGTAAGGTTTGATGCTGTGAGGGCATTTCTGACCTGGGGACCTTCAAATAAACACAAAAGAGTTATTGCATGACACGTATGCAGAGATGCTATCATATGCAAACAAGGCCGCTGCCTACAAACACACACTCACCTGACAGGTATCCGCTCATTAGCTTGTCTAGACTGTTGAACTGCTGACGGTATTTCAGACGAGAAGGCTGAGGCACCGCCCAATCAGATGCATTCATTTTGGGGGAATTACTCGCAAGAGAGGTGGTGGAGGAAGAGTTCGAACTGTGGGAATTTAGAAATGAATGTTTAGTATGCTTTTCTATAAAAGCGATCATTTAATACATAATGCTTTTTTCAATAAATAAACTTACTGAATAAGATTTAAGCTTGCGCCTAATTATTAAATGTATGGTTTGCTCGAATGCATTAACTAATGCTAAATATAGATCGTCTTCATTCCCCAAATCTGCGTGTGTTCAGATAATTCCTGAGAGTTTTCACTTTCACAGCACTCTTGAATCCAGAAATTGCATTTGCATGCCAAATTCTTTTCGATTGAGCTCCATTTAGCAGCTGCTCATTAACACTAATATATATCCTCTCATGAACCAATAACCTAGACCATCATAAAACACAGACAACTGGTCTCAGCCTAGCTGCAAGATCAGCTTTTTCCTGTGACATCACACTTTAAATAAATGATATGTCTGAGCAACATTTGCTGAATCCTTGTTAGTGCAGTAATTATCACTACCGGGACCATTAAAATCATAATTAAAGCTCATTATTATGAGCAATTCCGCAGTATTCTAATTCACTGCTGTCAGTTTACTGATTTTTAAATATTCTTAGATAACACCGGATTCAGCAGCCTTCTGCAGTTCGGCATGGGCTGGAAAGATAGGATGAGAGGTTCAGAAAGCGAGATATCATTCTGGTGACTGCCTAATACACTTACAAACTAACCCAAACATATTTGTGGGTGGACACACAGACAAAATAAGGCTGAGCAGTAGCCAAAAATAAATACTTTTCACTCTTTTGACAGTATTTAGCCCTAGACCCAATAAATAAACCAGACCCGGTAGATTCATGTGGGTAACTTGAATGAATTATTGTGAGGTTTTTATCAGTTTTTTGCATTCTCATTCTGAAGGCACCCTTTCACTGCAGAGGATTCATTAGTTACATATGATGTAATGCTGAATTTATCATAATCTGTTCTGATGAAGAAAGAAACTCATCTACTCATCTTAGACTGGCTATAAGGTATTTGTTTTTTATAATTAATGTTATTAAATAATGTTATACCATAACTAAAAAAACAGTAAAGTTTAAACAGTAAACTTCCAGTAAACGGTAAAGTTCTAGTTCAGAAATTAGTTTATCTAGAGAATAATATTTAGTCATTGTCATTCCTATGCACTGCAACAACACTGCATGAATACAAACATCAATATTTAATATTTAATTAATCAACATATTTTCACTAAATCATTTCTATAAACATTTCTGAGTGAGGACACAAGTGACTTCCTGGTTAATTTTTAAAATGATTCTTTGAAACTGACAAATTTCATTGAAACTGTTAAAACGTTTATGGCTAAATAAAACATGCAGTAAAATGATTGCAACATACATGTGGTTGCTGAAATCGATATTGTCAATATATTTATCCCGAATATATTGTGCATATTAGATATATTGCACAGCCCTAGACCCAAATTCATTTTAAACAGGCACAGAGCAGGAATTAGTGGGTTTATTACAGGCTTCTGTACAACCATGTGGAGGTTGGATGACTCTCAGAGGAACCCTAACAAGATCCTATTAAGATACAAGGAGACAGCTGTGCTATTCAAGCACTCCGTCAGCAAACACACTCTTATTTACTACAAACTTCTAGTGCTGGCAAAATAAGCCCGGAGTAACAGGGTGTCCCAGAGCACAGTTCTAAGAAAATCACTTTCTTTTTTAGCTATCACTGAAACAAACACTCAAACACTTGCATGCAACAGATATTACACCCAATTCTAATACAAACATGGGCATTGAACTTAGTATGCTTGCTTCGCACCTGCTAGAGCCAAGGTCTAAGAGTGAGTGAGATTTACTCAGTCCACTGGAGACTGGAAATGCTGGAAAGATAACACAAGAAAGAGAATTATTTAAGCACTTGCAAATTTTGTAACTGAGTTATAGACTGTGAAATATATCAATGCTTGAGCGTATACGGATTTAATATTACCTGCATATTGAATGCTCGTCTGTGCAAAATGGTGGTTTGCGACTGAATTTAGGATAGAAGGCGTTACAGTACCTGGTGTTGGTGTGAGGAGAGCTGCATTGCCGTTAGGTAAAGCTGGCACGCTGAGAGAGTTGGGCATCTGAGGCAATGGTCCTGACATCAGGGTGGGCACAGGAACCAAAGGGGTCATAGCAGGGGCTGCGGGGATGGGAGTTAGCATGGGCATCACTGACATGGCAGACAGATTTGGCATGGAGCCCATACCTGAAACAAATCAAAGCCAGATAATATAAGATCATTTCTATGTGATATACTGGCACCATATAGATTGTCAGCTGAATATTTTAATAATTTGTATCAATATCACATTTAAGTACATATTGGATATTTAGTCATTTAAACTGTTTTTACATTTATTTTGCTTTTGCCATCATCTAATGCTCAGTTTATAATCACTTTTAAAAAATGACACTAATTTAATGTTTAATTTCTAGATGTTTAAATGGAATTATATCTATTCTTATTTTTATTTATATTTTGTTTAATTTATTTTGTATTTCTATATGGTTATATTTTATTTTTATTTCACTTTCAGTCATTTAAAATTATTAATTTAGGAAAAACATTTTTCATTTTCAAGTTTTTAGTTTAGTTTTTAAGTTTTAAGATTAAGTTTAGCTTTTTCATCTAATATTTATTTATTAAATAGTATTAAACAGACAGACAGACAGACAGACAGACAAGATAGATAGATAGATAGATAGATAGATAGATAGATAGATAGATAGATAGATAGATAGATAGATAGAACATGTTAACAAAGCAAACAAACCTCACATGGCGTTACATAAGCAGCTATTAACTCCTACCAAAGCGTGATGATGATGTCATAGCAGGAGTAGGCGTCTGCTTCATGATGATTGGCAGGCTGGACGGGAGGGGTTGACCCTGCAGCTGCAGTTTAATTAGTTTCATTGCAATGGAGAACTCCAATCTGTCCATCTTCCCATCCTTTCCTATATCCGCCAATGCCCTGAAATAAAGGAAGCAGCCATTCTCATCAAAAGTGGCTTACAGAGCACTAATTGCTAGTAAAATCCCCACGGAAAAACCCAGAAGTTGGTTTGTGATGACTGAGCAGCATTATTATGAGCTCAGAATTTTGTTATGCTGCCATATTTATTTATGAACGAAGAGAATTTTAGAACGAGCTATAAACAACGCTATAAACTCAAATCAGATATTCTGTATCCTGTATCAGTAAATCTACATCCTGTTTGTGGATGGGCGATGTTTACATCAGTAGACTAACCACAGACAGGAAGAGGTTACTTTTGGGAACGCATATAGCTTCAAATGCAACATTGTACCACACACATTCATTTCAAATCTTGTTATGATATATCCAGCCCTGCAATAGCCAACACAACCACACAGTAACATACAGATATCAAAGGGGTCCAAAATACAAAGTGCCACCAGTGAAAATGTTTTTCCAAAAATCGAAAAAAACGAGAAATGGATTAAGTGTGTATGTGTATTAAGGGTGTGTGCCCATGTGTGCACTTACCAGATGTCTGCTAGGACTGCTGTGGGAAGACCAGATTGTAGGAAGAAATTTCGTGCTTGATCTCCTAGAAAGAAAGAAAGTTACTGTACATGCACTGTATATAGAGCATAATTTGCATGTTCATACACTACCTTTCAAAGGTTTTGGGCATTATATATGCGACATAAATACTGCAAAATAACATTACAACATCAGATTGCTATTTTAAAGACATTTTAAACTTCACTTTAATCCTGTGAAGACAAAGCTGATTTTTTTCAGTAGGCTTCAGTTTCACATGATCCCCAGAAATCATTGTAATATCCTGAGTTGCTGCTCAAAAAACTAGATTAAAAAAATGTAATTTTTACTTGTATTTTTTATTTAATTGTCTCTTTACTAAGTAAAACGATATTTTTTTAAGTACACTGTAAAGAATCTTCACATTTTCCTTTTTCTCACATACTAAAAACTCCTATTTTCTTGAAACTATGTAAAAACAATTACCCCAAATGTTGCCCCAACTAGTCAAACACAGTTGTTTGAACAGAGAATTTTATATTGTTGAAATGTTAAGGCTTTGTGATTTCCCACAAAAGTTATTGTTATAAGATTATCGTTTGCTGACTTCATTTAAACATCTTTTGTTGTTGTTTTATCACTATTTTTAGTTATTTGTCGTACTGTGGTGTAAAGGGATCTTCTTTTTTTCAGTCCATGTTTTACACTATATCAAAAATCATACTGATATCAAACATATGAATAATAGTGAATGAACGTGTGTGCTTCTACCTGACAGATAACCCAGAGTGGGAGCCAGAGAGTCAAACTGTTTGTCATGTTTCCCCCTCTCTTCTGGAGAAATAGCCCAAATATTAAAACCACCTGCGACAATGAGAAGGACAGAGAAAGTGAAAGAAATGTTCATTCTTTTGATTATTTTATTCTGTCTTCTCAAATCTCATCCTGGATCAGCTGTTGTTTTTCCTCTTTCTGGGTCTTGAAGTTCCTGCCAGTTCTCAGCGAGATTGTCTGTTTCTTTGACAAAGACTGTTGGCTTGTGTGATCCAGGCATTAGAGATGTCTGGTTGGAGAGAGGCTGCATATTTTACATATTTTAGTGGGATGACAGCGCTATCAATTATTATTTAGAATTTAATGTAAACCATGATGTCTTTTAGAGACAGCAGGCAATGGTCTGATACAACCTGCTAACATGCACAAAATGAGTAAAGCTCAACACAGCTTTCACGCAGAGTGCTGAAGACAAGCCTTTTATCACCTGCTGGTGCTTTGGATCTGTTCTTAATAGATGCGGACAGTACTTGATTTTAAAAATACAGCTGTGTAGCATACTCTGCAGTGTATGGGTGACGTCAGAACGAGAGCTGATAAAAACAGCACAGTAATTCATTGTCCTGTGAATTGAAAAGCTTGGCTTGAGGGAGCATACATTTTCAGCAAATTATAATTCTTGGGTGAACTATTTCTTTAATGAAAGAATGGGGCAAATGTTAACACACCCTCTTGTTCATTCTGTCTTTCTCAGCCTCTCTTTCTCTCTGGGGAGGAAACAAACTACTTTCAGCTCGCGTTTCCTGCATTGTCAGCAGAGCTAAGATTCTGAAAAAGGCCATCATGATTAATTAAGTGCAGGTCTGTGAATTCATGTGATGTCTTTCTTCACAGAAATTTAGCTCATTCAACAAAAGATAAAACTGTTTGACGGTTTGAGCTAATCAGCCTTTACTTCAGGAAAATGGAGCTACTTTTTATGACAAAAAAGCAGCATATAGTCCAACTTTCAACAAACTAGATTAAAAAAGATTGAAGAAAACAATATTACTTTAAATATGTTAAATCACGTTCACTCACATGACTAGTATCAGTAGTTTAATAGTCAGAGGTTTTATTTTTTTACACGAATCATCACCTTCATCGCCAATTTGTTGATGGTGAATCTGAAATGTTCTGAACAACAATTGGAAAACAGATATACTGTCAGCTGATTTTCTAAAACAACTAGCAATAACAAAGCAACAGCTTTTTTCTTCTCTGCAATGTCATTGTGTTGTGAAGAACATATAATACCGGAGGCAGAAACTACAAGGACACTGAGGATACTCGGTGTTAATTCACTGAGCCTAAAAGCGGAACCCAGGACATATTTACAATTTGGTGGAATTGTTGGGACACAGCTCATGAAGCAGAAGCGAGAATACATTTTACACGCGATTCAAGGACAAACGGTTCCACAATCAGGTCTCCTAACATTGAAACGTGGCAACGGACTGTGTCAGTGTGGGAATCGGGGAGTCTGTGTGATGGTGTATTCAGGTGCTCCTTTGGGAAATTTTTATCCCTCCAGGCCACCCAGAGAAGCGTGTACTCAAGGTTTATTACTAATTCAGGCCCAATTAGCTATTAAAGTGGTAAGAGTGAGTGTTCTGAAGATGTAGCATGTTTGTTTTTGTGCTTATTTAGCATTAGCGCTCAGACATAAACAAATACACAAATTTAAGATCCCAACTGATACTTGTAATTTACAGAATCATAGAAAGCATCCAAAAATACCAAACATTACAAGCAGAAAATATCACAGTTCCTCACTGTGCACTTCCAGGTTGATTAAACTGCGAAGAGGCAACCTTTTCCCAAAAGAACTAAGAGGATTAACCATCACACACATATACATAAACAAATGAAGTAGTATTCACTGAGACAAAATAAGCTCACAGACACATTCACATAGAAAACATTCCTAAAAATGTCCAAAATGCTCCTCACAGTGCTGAAATGAGCATTTATTTAGGATGATGTAGCAATTTAGCTTCGGCCTATGTAGCCATTTATATAAATATGGCTTGCGTCAGGAACCAACCACTAATATTTAAACCTGCAACTTCAGCTTTCCTACATTTACCATGCACCACCATGATGCTACCTTCAACAAACGGACCTGAAAATCCCTCCAGGGATTTTCTTAAAGTCAGGAAATTGTAGCTAAAGAATAAATGCTTCAATTGCGCTTTACTTTAAAGTCACACTTCAAAACACACCCAAGATATTAAACAAACTGCACTCACCCTGCCTGCTCACTTTTTAGAGCTTATCTTGGAGTGTAAGATAAATATTTTATTAAAACCTTAGCGAGAGCTGACATGATCCACATCAGACTGTGTCTCAATCAGTACATCTGAAGGCTCCTTCAGATTTCACTCACAAACATATATAACAGATATTAGTTTTTAGAAGCAAATTAATTTTCATTTGTTTGGCGCTTTTATTCAAAATATCTTTCATTGCCTTGTTTTTCTTGTTTTCTACTATTGTACAACTATGACAGTTCCATGTAAAAACAGTGCCATGTAATGACAGTGCCATGTAAAAACTATTAAATTTGAATTTTATAGTAATTCTAATATAGTGATAGTAATTAACACGATGGTATAATCCAAAGCATCATGGTATTACCATGCTTTACCATCACTGCAGAATGTTGCCATGTGGATCTTTTCTCCTGCGTAGATGCATACGTTTGAGTGAAATGGATTATTAAGAAGAAAAAAAAATGTAGGGCAGGGACTTGGCCCAAATCATAGTTGTTTTATTGGACGAAGGCATATTAAAAAGCTTGCAGTTGCTTGTAAGGGGAGGGGTTTATCCAAATGGAATTATTGGAGAAGTCCAACATACGTCACGAGAGACGGGTCTCTCTAACATAAGACAGATCAGTCTAGCACATGCATGGATTATTCATTCATCATAAAATCAATAACTTGAATTTAGAAAAGAGACTAAATATATTCCTTTAAACTACAAACGTGCTCCACGTTGTAACATTCAAATTAATAACTTTATTTTAATATGTCTTGACCATTTTTTACCTTATTTTATTTCATCAAAAATATTAACTTTAGTAAAAATATTACACCTACTAACTTGCAAAAGGTACCTCTTCAAGGTAATTTAAAAAGTATATATTTTTATGAAAGTTTAGCAAATATTAGTCTATCCCTATCTAAATAAGGAAGCAGTCATTAGCAGCTTTCAACTGGGTGTGTTCTGTACAAACCCTGCGCTGAATCTAAAAAATGTGAAAATTCTGATAAGGACATCACTAAGAGTCTGCCCAGCTTTGGAAGATTCTAGAACACATGAACTTTTCATGGTTTTTTTATAGCGCTGAGTCAGATTTTTTTTTCTCTATAGCCTCTTCATCTTTTTAAAGACATAGTTCAACCAAAATTTTATTTCAGCATTGAGCACCCTGTGTTGTTCACCCTATGTTTTTTTGCAGAATAACACAAGATATTTACTAGACTGTCTGAGCTGCTCTCTTCTATAATAAAATTACATGGAGACGAGAAGCTGTCATGGTCCCCCCTAAAAATGCGGTAGCACTTATTTTAAGGTGTCCGTAATTACCTAGTAAGTACTTAGTAGTAGTCATTGTACTTACATGAAGCAAAAATGTTTGTACAGTTTGTAATTATGTTGATGGAACAGACTGCTACTGCTTATGTCACGTATGTGATGAAGACTTTATACAAAGTAATTACAAATTCAAGTGCATAGACTTAAGCTACTTAAAATATCAAGACTGTACTTAAGTGTTCTTCATGTGTATGTATACTGTACACCTTATCAAGCTGCCTTTAGTGCACAGCTTAATTACATGTAATTCCTTTTGTATTACACAGGCATAAGCTACTTAAAAAAAAATGTATCAAGTTTGTACTTAAGTGCAATTACCTGTGTAACAGACTCAATCTGTTACATGTGTAACAGTAGCTGCCTGTTACATCTACGTAATTACAAACTGTAATTACAGACGTTTCCGTAACTTAATTACATGATAAGTACATTTTATTTAATGTACATACAATGGCTACTACTAAGCACCTAATTAGGTAATTACTCTGTATTATGAAAGTGTTACCAAAAATGGTCATAAAAATGGTTCATATGACTATATTCCAAGAAGTATAAAACAATAAGACATATCTCTATAACAAAGTGAAGTGAAATTTAAGTTATGCATTAAAAGTCATGTCTTGGCAGTCATGGTGTGAAGAAAAACAGCTTGAGTATTCTCCTACACATCACCTTTTGTATTTCAGAGAAGATAGAAAACTTTATAGATTTTATAAGATATAAGTAAGGTAATGATCATGGGATTTAAAGAAAGCCAATGCCACTGACACACAAAAGAGCTGTGTTCTTACCATTCATGACTGCAGGTGGGATGTGAGGGACCCTCTACTCGACGGGCTGGCTAATACTCATCTGAAGAAACAGAGAGAGAGAGGATTTTACATGCAGACAAGCAATGATGGGAATAGAAAGAGGTGAAGCGAGAGAGAGAGAGAGACTGTGAACAAGTGAAAAGGATTAAATGGAAAGAAGAGAACAAGTAGAGAGTAATGATGAGAATAGAAAATAGGGCTTTTAAAGGATGGACAAAGGGAGATGCACTTCTTCTCAGGGGCTCTTGAATATTTTGGCCATTGTTTCTATCCATTTTCCTCTTACATTCAATCATGTTGTTTGCCATAGCGCACACACACACACACACGCATACATGCAACAAGCCACATCCCCTGTGCACCATCACGCACTCACACACAAACAGGATATTGATTGTGCCAGAGCATTTTCGCCTAATGCAAAGCGATTGTTCGTCTCTGTCTTTGCTCTAAAGCTCTTTCTGGGAAATCAGCCCTGCGTCTCACAGCTGAATCTAAGTCTGTGCTCCGTGGACAGATTGAACAAACACAAGCGAATCACAAACTCCCATTACAGCTGATGAGGTCTAAGCCCATTTGAACACTTACTGTAAAAATCTAGAAGCCCTGTAAGGCTGAGAGTTGCGGTGGCAACCTGCTACTGGTTGAATGTAGCTGTAATCAGTCCTTAAAGTACTCTAAGTGTAGTAGTCTAAATACTATATAGTCCTTTTTTTCATACACTTTCTTTTTATGTGCTGCATGCATTTTAGTGACAGATGGTAAAGCTTTCAAATTCTCCTGGATTGTTAAAATTAGCGTATGAACTGTTTTCATTTTGCCCTAGCCGAACCTGGATAGACACAGATTCTTCTTAGTTAAACAGTCACCAGTGTGAGAAAGTTTCATGTGTTCTAACACTAAATGTTGGAAGGTGATTTAGTCAGTGACAATATAGGCTAAAATATCTTAAGGTAACGTGTTAAAGTACTTAAAATGAGTTTCTATTATATACTTGACAGTTTACGCAGGCTAATATTAGGCAATATACAGATTTATGAAAGGCAATCCATCAGTTACAATAATTATTAGTATTGACTGCATTTTTGTAGCATTCTAAAAGAAAAAGATATTTAAACAGTTTAGCCAGAGCCTTTCTAACGGTTACTTTAGAGCCATTTTTGCATAGTTGATTTAAGTTCAAATTCCATAACTTATCTTTTGTTTTTAAATGAAAGACATTGGAATGTTTTCAAATGGATTGGCAGTATTTCAACTGAGCCACTGCTATGGGGGAGGCTGTAGTTTGGTGCAGCTCGGTTATTATCCACTCAGAAGTGAGAGACAAAATATCACATCTTTCAGTAACTGCTCTGTTATGCTAGAGTGCATTAGTATACAAATCAGCACGTCTCTGCACTTTAGCTGTCAGCAAATTTTCCTGCAGCATTTGGAGTGTTTGAATCTACTTTTTCAACTTCTAATTAGTCCTGCCTGCCAGTGACTCAAGTAGCGCGCAAACCTCTTCCTGCTCATTTGCTCTAATACCGTTAGATCAGTCTGCTACGTTCAGGCAGCAAATATCTGATTATCAATTGGTTGAGAACATGCTATGCACCAAAAATACTCACTTCTGATGTCCCACAGATCGCTGTATTCAGTATTAACAGTAATGCTCAGTCTCTGAGTCATTAGGCCAATCAAATTCGAAGATAATGATTAGTTCTTGTCTTTGAATTTGATTGGCTTAATGGTTTAGAAATGAGTTGACTAATTTCTAATGAAAAATACCTTCACACAGCTACTATACGAAAAGGCCCACAATCAGTTCATATTGTTTAGAAAGGTTTTCCTGTCAGATCTCTTTACACTGCAACAAACGCTTTTCTTTCACAGTGAGAGTTTCGGTTAACATTTAGCATTAATCACTGATAAAAACAAAAAATGTAGAAATTCATGCTTTTTTGTGATTTTGTTTTTTGCTTGACACAACAGACTTTCAAAACAGCTCTGCATTATTGCATTGCACTGTGTTTTGCTGCTTTTATGGCTCCCAGAAGAATCCGAGCTCCGTAATAGCACTGACTGCTGGATTATCTGTGCTTTTATGCGTAAATCACGTTTTAGATAGCACATGATTTCACACTGTTACAATAGTACAAGGTACTTTTATTACCACTTCACCAGCAGACTGCTATAACAGCAAGTTGCCAAGTCAAAAGTGTCACTCGACTGAACAAACAATAAACTATGCAAAAGAGCATTTATGCATAAAACATTCACAAGGTCTCGACCTTTTTCTGAAGTCGAACTGCCTGATCGGGGTCTCTTCCGAATACTGTTTTCCTCTTCCTTCTCCCATTACTTTGTGTCTAGACTTCATTGTCCTATCTACTAATGTGAATACAGAAGTAAGGCATCATCAGTTTTGCATTAAGCAGTGCCGAGGCTTATGTGCTTAGAGCGATATCTCCGAATATGATTCATGAACACAGTATCATTCATTTCTGCAGACTACAGAGGTTAACAGTATCATTACAGTGTGACTGAAGGGATCAGATACAAAGGCCTTTGTTCATCTCGGGTTTCATTTCATAAAGTCGAATCAAAAGCAGTTTGACCTTAAATCCATCCATCACATGTGCTATAATTGATCTTTTCGCTCATTACAAAACATTTTCAAAGTTAAAAGAATGCTTTATGGCATATCAAACTTACTTTTCAGCAATAATAATAATAATAATAGTAAAAGTTTCACTGTGGTTCATCACCGACTGCAACTAAGCGATAACGTCTTTTTAGCATTCATCTTAATATGCGCTGACACTTTTGAGATTGCCATTTGAGGCAGAAGAGAGGAGAGATGGAGGTAATGAGACTGAAGATGTGACCCAGGGTTTTCGTCGCCTACTAATCTACTGTGTGCAAATAAAGAGTCCATTACAGATCAATAAACGGAGGGTTAATAGACAGATGGATAGATTAAAGAGCTGAAAGCTGAGGCAGACAGGATTGGGTTCTTATACCTTCACACATGCTGAACCTCCAAACCTCCAGGCTGCTGTGATTGCTTTTACTACATAATAATGTTCTTCAGTCTTTTGCTTTGCTGTACTTTGTGTTTCTTATTTTACCTTCTGTCGAAAAACATCACTGAATACCTGCTTTAATTAATGACAACACAAAAAAATTCAATAAAGCATTATTGATAATATTCACTCAATTATCTCTTTTAGTGTTAAAGGGACAGTTCACCCAAATAAATGTAATTGTCATTAATTAGTAACCCTTATGTCTTTCTAAAACCCATGATAAATTTGATAATCTTCATAAGACAAATTAAAAAATCCAAAAGCTTTCTGACCCTGCATACACAATAACGCAACTACCACATTCAAGGTCCAGAAAAGTTGTACGGACATTGTTAAAAGAGTCACATCTGTAGTTCAGTTGTAATTTTATGAAGCTACGGGTAGGATAATAGTAACTCAATACAATAATTATTAATCATTTTTGCGTGAACTATACCTTTAAATATTTATATACATCAAACTAACATGCACAGTTCAACAGGCTTGTCATCAAGCTGAAGTAAAGATGAGAGAAAGATAGACCTCAGTCACAAAAACAAAGTCCTTTAACACACAAACACTTTTCACATTCGATTTGACCCAATTATTTCATTCAGAATCAAAACTGAGATTTTCAGTGGTCAATATCAGTTAATTAAAATGAATATACGCTCCAGTTTCTCTGTTGGCGAAGCTAAAAAAGGGATTTCCAATTTCCATTTATCATTCAACCTAAAATACTTATCTTTAGGAACAAGAGAAAGCCATAATTAAATTTAAAATCCTAGGCTCAGGGTAATATTTGCTGGAAAACGTCCATATGACATATTAGAGAGACTATAAGAGAGATATTAAAACGTAAATTTGATGTTCAAAGCTAAAGCAACTGTTTAACTTTTGTTAAATGTGTAGAAAAAAAACTAAAAAATCCAAAGCACAAAACTAAAGGTCAAAGAAAAAAGATCAAGTCATTTATATGCACATAGTCAATACCTGACATTTGCATGTTATTAGTTGAACAGGGAATATTCTGATTCATTTCTAAATCAGCTTTATATAATCCACCACATAATTTGCATAAAGCCGAACAGACAAACAAATATCATCCACAGTTCATTCAGACACATTGCACATGTTAACTGGAGTGCCGATGCGGATCAGGGAGGGAGTCGTCTCAGTTATTTAATTCTGAAATTTAGCAGCTTGGCAGTGAGGATTTCTAGAGCGACTCGTGCTCTAGAGAGGTTTGGGACGTGGATGAGAGGTTCAGAGGTGTAATGTACCCAGGATGAACTGCTTATTAAAAACTGCTCTCTAAATTCCATTCTCAATTTCACTGTTCTCGTTTAGACTAAACTAGATTGAATATTAAATTGAGTCTCTCCGTCTAATGCTGCAGAGATGAGGTGAGAGAAGAGCAGAGAGGACTTCGTACATCAGTGATCTTATAGCACAGCCTGCAGATCCATGTTTATTAGAGCAATTCCAATATACCTCTCTTGCTTTTTCTGGCCACGTACACACTGCAGCTAAATACACTGTCACTCTTATTCGGAGCGCTTAATCCTATTCTGTGACTGACAACTACATCTACTGTACAAGATCAATCAAATGTTAACACAAGTAACACTGTTAGTTTATTGCCTCGCTCAACAGTAGTTTGCTTAAAAAGTCAGAGTCTGTGATTTGAGGAACGGCTCTTAAAATCCATACGCAGAATGATTATTTGGAGCGAATCCCCACATTCAACTATGCAATGCACTTTCTAACTGGAATTCAAGTCACTGTAAGTCTCACAGTTTTAGTGCAATAAATTTGAGATGGGCAGTAGAAACATTTCTATTTACACCCACACAAATATGTCTCCCAGAAGCTCTGAGAAAACATTACTTGAGATTTGGGCTGTGCTGAAACAGAAACTGATCACTACAAAGACAGAGAAACATGAAGTTAGAAGAAACCGCTCCTTCTCTGAATCAGTAAGTCTGTTTATGACAACCAGAGGGTTTCATTTGATAATACAGACAAGGAGAGGCAGCTACTGTGGATTTTATGACGCATTCAGTAATGCATTGGATTTGCAGCAACCAATAAAACAACCTAAATATACATAGCTGAAATAAAGATTATATCATAAAACTATATATAACAGTTCATGAATAATATATAGTTTAAAACTAATATAGATATTAAAATATGCAAAAATATAAATATGTAGGCTGTCAACAATTATACAAATTTAATTTGTTCATATATATTTACTTGCATATTTCATATGATATATATTCATGTATTTCAAATGCCAGTTCAGAGATGAAGAGAGAGACTTGCTGACTTTTTTACCCACAGCACTGATTGTTCATAAGTAAAGTGTAATAATTAATTACTATAATTCAAGCATGCTAAATAAGATACGTTTGTAGATGTTCTCAAAAGGAGTATTGAATTGTGTATTAAGTCTTACTGTGGGGTACTAGAAAGCCTTTAATTGTCATTTGTTACCTAGAATGCTTCCTCATTTGTGTCACTATGGACAATATCACTATTATGCATGCAGTGTGAATGTGTGTGTGTGTGTGCGAGTCGGCGTTACAAATGCAAACAGAGTCTTAGCCTTCAAACCATGGAACATGATATATAAGCTCTCCTTTACATACACAAACACACTAATACGCCACCCCGCCCAAAATCCTTCAAAACAGCCACATTCAACAAACACTCACGTCAGAAACAACAGGTAACGCTAAATTCTACCAGTCCTCCTAAAAACCTTCCTCTCTCTTTCACTGTGCCAAAGGACTGTGTGTCCCGTCCTTGCATCTTGCATCTTGCAAAGCCACATACAAATGTCCCTTGAAATGTTAGTGATGGACACCTGCGGCACTGGCAAATCAGCATTCAACATATCACTCTCCTCACACAGCACATGTCTGTTCTGAGCGTACTACCCAGCATGCTTTGTGCGAAGAAGGGGAATAAGGACTCCTCTGTCCACACAGGAAACAAGCACATGAAACATGCCAGCAGAGACCACACTAGCCATTCAGAGAGCCGTGCTGAATGATGCTGCAGAGGTGAGAAGGAACAGCAAAACAGCAACACACATTAAAACAGAGCAGCAAATCACTGAATTATATCTGTACGATTAACAGACTCTGACGCTGGCAAAATAAACAGGCAGGTGAAAAGCGAGGCAGCTAAATGAATGCCAATTCCATGAGCGCTAATTAGATGACTATTAATTTAATCTTGCTGAATTTAACGTTGTTGTTGAAAACGAAAAGGTTTCATTTTCAGGATTTCTTTTTTTTTATCCCAAGATGGAAAGTGCATACTTGTCAATTGGGGGCTAATTCGCTAATGGTAGGCTAACCGGCTATGGGTTACCCTTGTGGTTTAAAGACAGGTTTACAAGACTAATTTCACTTTTTAAAAAATATGATGGTTCTTGCTCATTTTGTGAGCAAAGTTAAATATCCAGTGATTGTCACTAAAAGCCTACCATGTATCACGGTGTAAACATAACTTTGTGCACTTTTTAATTGAAACACAAAATACCTACCAACGAGTACACATCACTGCAGTTTCTAAAGAAATGAACAATAGAGGAATTAAAACTCAGACACCTTTTATTACTTTATGATTAATAAGCGTTAATGCATAATAATAAGATTAAATTGCTTGAAGAATATCTTGTCATGACTTGTTACTATGTTGGAATATTTGAAAACTGATGCTTTTGAGCTTCACATATATCCAGCTTTATATCTATGGGTTTTCAAAGATGGTAGGTTTGTTTGGTAGATCAGAGATGTACCTTAGAGGAAAGAGCTCGAAATCCTGTGCAACTACTGTTCAGCAAAACGGTTCTGTGTGAAAGGAAGTTGAAACGGCATGGTTGCATTAACAAATGCGTTTTTATATCAGTTTGGCATTTGTTAACACTATCGGGTAGGTTTTAGGGCTGGATTTGGTGTGGGGAATATTTCCACCATGATAGAGCATTAACTTTTAGCAACAGTCAACAGATATTTTAAGTCTGAACCGCTGCGGTGCACGATAGTAGTAACAACAGAAAACTTGAGACAAAAAACCGAGTTGTTAATACAGAGATGATTTGTACAGTTCTGTACTGAGCATCTCCATTACCCACCTAAAAATAGCTGCCAAATATTATTATCAAGATGGCTGTCAGATGAAATTAACGGATCGGAAGGGAATTTGTCTAAACATGACAGTCGCAAGTACTCCAAGCGTATTTGTGTACACTTTTTTATTCATTGTAATGCATCTTATAAGCTACCTCTCATCTTTTATCACCGACACACATCTAAAGTGGAGTTACCCAAATATCGCTTGTGCTTCAGTTCCCTTTAGCACGCTTTTTCTCACAGTTCACAGCGTACGTGTCTGAATAAACAGTAGCACAGAAGGAGGGGGCCGCGTTCTCTTGAAAAGTGCGCATTCAAGGAACTACTTGTCTTCTCTACTGCACTTCATTTCACTCGAGTCCACCATCCGACTTGCAAACATCTTTTTTTAAGTTGAGAGAGGCACGTCCATTATTCTTATTCCACACAGAATATTTTTTCCCTTAACAGAGGTGCACAACAAGCTCAGAGAAACTTTTCATATTTGAAGGTGAACAAGAACAGTAGGGAAGCTTTGTAACTGTAACTCGGTAACTCGATTGATATTCCCAGTACAAGATCCTGGATGACGCAAGAGAGTTTGACTCTCACAGATTTGATTATATTAAAAAGCGTTTTGAGTACACATTGTCACAACACACCATTTCATTCCTTCTTTATCCCTTTCTCTCCTCTTTATACCTCTCTGGTAAACTCTCACACACACACACAGCTATTGGTATTTAGGGCAGCCAACATCCTCTAGTAGGAAGCAATCCTCTGCGTGTGTGTGACATATAAGGCATATTTCTGGGGCACTCCACCCTGTTCCCACTGGGACATTCGCTCGCGCACACACACACACACACACACACACACATTAGACTGACGACACAACCAGTTTCAGTGTCACATGATTTCAGTGTCTAATTTGGTGTTTGAGAAATAATGTTTTTATTTGTAACCGATAATTTTTCTACTTAACATTTTTGTGTAAATCAAGATTTTTGGTGCACAGCAAGATCAAAAGAACCGCATCCCTGCTGAATAAATGCATTTATCAGTAGTATTCACAAAACGATAACGCACACGGCAATATGATGCACCTTGTATGAACATCACCACTATTAATCTTGCAGGAAATTATGCCATCTTGCCTTGCCTGCATATGCATATGATGTCAGCGCAATTCTGACTTGCAAAGGACTTTCGTTTTCTAAGAACAATCGCAATAGGTTATAAATATACGCTGACATTTACACAAAGATTAGGCCCTCAAAATTCACAGAGAGTGATTTTAACACAGTTTTATTCCAGACCACTGATGCTTTTAAAACAAAATAACTGATCGCCTCCCAAGATCATTATATACGACGTCAAGTCTGTCAGCAAATTAACAACGACTGACGATGATAAATGTAACCATCTTGACGTATTTCACAGTGGTGGATTTATCACCCTGCCGATAAGAGAAAAGAAATGATGGTCAGCATATTTCCCCTGACCAGACTCATCCATTCATCACGCAGGTTATTTACTACTGCGACTGGCCCATGCCCCACATACTGAGAGGATGCAAGAGCCGAAACAGATTGTAGCCTCTGTGCTTTGATTAACAGCGCTAGCCTTGGAGGGAGAGAGTTATGAGAATATATGGCGGTTGGCACGCACTACATAACCTACTTCTACAACAGTCTGTGAATCTAAAAAACTTCAAAGGAAATAGCATGGGTCACACTTCACATTACAAGCTAATCTTATGAGTAAGTTCTGAGTAATACTAATGAACCACATGATGAAACCGACGTTTCTTTTTGACTCACAACTAGGTGTCACAAAGTTGCGTTTGGCCCTCTTGATCCTTTTACATCAGGGTTTTTTTTTTAACAATGCATTAGTTTACATTAATAATGAAAACTCTTTCTAAAGCATTTATGAATCTTTGTTTGTTCATTTCAATATTTACTAATACATTATAGTAATTAAAAACTGTATCTTTTAAGATTATTTAAAGCAGCCGAGATAGCATGAACTAACAAATGCATACTACAAACCCCATAATATTAATATTAGGGGGCAAACAGTGCTGTTTTCAAATGTACAAATGTAATATTTGACGAATAAGCCATTCCTGAATGAGACAATAAAAACAGGAAATGCAAAAATAAGCTAATAAATTAAATAAACGCATCTGTCTACTACAAAATGCCGACAACAGTGGCATGTTTAATATCAGAATTATTTTAATTGACTGAAAAATCTCCTTTTTAAATTACTCATGAAAAAAAAAATCTATCTTTTCTATTTGTTGCTTCACAAGCAAATCTAGTGTTTTACCTCCGCAACATGTGTAACTTAAAGTATATTTTCTACATGAATCGAGTCACTGTAGACGCAGGTATCCTGGAGGCAGGTGCACTTGTGGGACAGGTGTGTTGCATCTGACGACACTTTCAGCGTCCCGCTGGGAAACACTTACAATGATCCAGCTCTTATGTTTCAGCTTATTATAGAGCTTAAACCGGATTGAGTTGCTGTATAAGTTCACAACCTGCACAACAAGTTTGTCCGTTATGCGTTTGAAATCAATGACTGCGATTCCGCTCTTTCTCGAACACGTTACGGGCTCCTGTTCCAAAACTGCGCTCTTTTCTCTCGGACAAAACGACTGTGCTTCTAAAGAAAACGCTCGTTAAACACTGAACATACAGAATATTAAGACGTTTCACGTTAACGGTAGACGGCTACCTTATCGCAAGCATCACAATAGAGTAGCTAACCTACAGGGAACTGCAAAAGATAAGCGCTTACCTTGCATATCGCCAAAAAGAACGACACGGCGTTATTGTGATTTCATGAAAGCACGGCCGGCGCAAGCGGAAATATCCTCGGATAGCGGGCGACGTGTGGTTTCGGTATCCAGGTGAAGGATGGTCTTTACCTGCTCACTGCAGATCGCCGACTGCGGCGACGTTTCACTATCCACAAGTGATAGGGCTGACGTCACGCACAACAGCAGGATGGGCGGAGCTTCGCGCGCGCAGATGTGCGCGAGGATTAGGACGAAGCACCATGTCGCTAAAATAATGTGACAAGTTCCTGCTGCGGATTATAAATATCGAGCGGAGGGCTGGACTGAAGTAGCGCGCCGGGACATTAGATGTCACAGATATAAAAAATAAAATAAAATCTGTGCACCCCTTTGTTTAAGTGGAGTTCATCGAGATCGGGCAGCTATTGTTCTGGAAATTACACTACATTCGTCTAAGGCTGTCCCAGCCTGGGTTTATAGCTTTGGGTTGAAAAGTGCCCAGAAGCACATCGTATCATGCTGCTTTAAATTGTTTCACTCAGCTATTAGCCTATGAATATCAATAATTTTACGCGTTAATAGTCTTTAACCTATAAATATAAAAAAAAAAAAAGCTGTGCATCAATTAATATTATTTCATGCATTCCATTCAATGGAGAAAACTGCCTCCTCCTTTTTATATACATTGGTGTCACCAAGGCCTTATTTATTTGATTTAAAAAAAAAGACAAGGAAAAAAACCTTAAAAACATTAATTTTAGGAAATGCATTTTTCCATTTTAATATATGTAATTTAATAATACATGTACTGCATATCATTACTCTTTTGTTGGTTTTGATTGCTTCCATTGTCTTTGATTGCTTCAGATCAAAGCATTGTCTCATTATGAATTTTAATGATTTTTTGATGAATAAAAAGCATAAAAAGTAAAAAAAAAAAAAAAAAAACCATTTATTTGCAAGCAAAATCTTACGTAACATTATAAATGTGGTTTATTCTAAGTTTATCAGTTTAAAGCATAAAAGCATACTTGCTGAATAAAAGTTTTAATCTTTTTTTAATCTTTCTAATCCCCAACTTTGACTGGTAGCGTAATTTATTTTCAGACTGTAAACAAGCGCAAAATTAGACTATGAAATCTCTTTCAATTTCACTACTTTTGAAAATAGAATTACAGTATAATTATTTAGGATATTTTATTTGCAATTCAAATATCAATTTACATTTTTTTTTTAAGTGTTCTCTGCTGCCCTCTATTGCTCAGAGTGACTAATTGCAAGGTATCACTGCTTGCACAACTGCATATGCAGAAAGTAATGGCACAAATATAAAGATGATAAATAACAGCAAACAAATAATTGCAATTGCTTTAATTTAGGATGGTTATTTGTAGATCAGCAATTGAGCGAGTTCTGATGTATCATACGTAGGCATCTGAATGTATCTCCAAAATCCATTTTGAGGCAAAATCCAGGACCAGAACCACATTGGTATCAGTATCTCTCAAAAGTCTGATCTTTTCAGCATCTTTAGAGGTGTCACCTTACCCTTGTCCCTTCATGTCTCTCATGTCTCTGTCCAGGCTGCAAGTAGTTTCTATGGACTTTTCACTTTGAGATTTTCCTGTACCTCCTTGAAGATCTGCTCCTCTAGTTTGGATGTGTCATACTCCATCAGCATATCATACTGCCTCCACGGTTCTGCCCACTTCTGAGCATGCTCCATCATTTCAGGGGTCAAACATAGGTCAAAGCAGATACCCTTAATGTTAAACTTGGGGCGCTCCCAACGTTTAGACCACGGCTTTGGCTTCATTTTCACTTTTAACTACAAGATAAAGAGAGAAACAGACAGAAAACCTTTCAGTTTAGTGACTAAAAAAAAAGACAGCAGGTGTACAATGTATCATTTCGTAACGTTATAGATGAGAAATATTTTTTACCTGATTGACCGGAACATCTCCTGTTATTTTAGAATAGGCAGGCTGCATGTCAAAGTCGAAGGAGCTGTACTCAGGAAGAGCATCTCTCAAGTATATGAGATTGTCATCCAGCCTCTTCTCCAGCTTCAACACCTCAATCTTACGCATACGTGGACTGTACAATTCGTAGCATATCTCCACTCCTAGAGTGAACAAAAACGCATTTGATAACAAAACGGCAACAAAAGTCAAAAAGCATTAGATTCCATGCATACTGGATATTAAAGTGAAACCAGTACAAATCAGATGAGTTGATGATGACTTGTAATAACTGTATTAAAAGGCACTTGTTATTTTACTATTTTTTATTTAGCTGTTGCGAGAACAGATAATGCAATGAAATTAAAACAAAGTGAAATTAAATGTTACAAGTTTGTTTGTTTTACCTTGGCCATCAACAATGTTCCTAAGTATAAAAGTAGCACCCAATCCTTTTCCAGAGCGTTGAATGCAGATGCCAACAAAGCGATTCAAGTTCCCTTTCACGTGAGGATCAGTCATGTTCACTGCTAAAATACTGCCTAAATGAAACAATACATTTTGAATGTTTGAGGAGAAACAGAGAGGGACACAAACCATCGTAAAACAGAGTAGTCTTGCAGTGCACAAGTATTTCTTACCAACGTAAAACTCTGGAATGTTGAGAACTTTTCGTCTCTGTATCATGTCTTCCCGTTCTGCTGAAAATTTCACAGGGTTTGTGCGCTGACGAGGAGGAATGAACTCTGGACTCAGAAACCTAATCAGACATCATGTAAAACTTTTATGATAATTTTTTTTTTTTTAAAAAGCTGACAGTAAGATCTAATGATGCAAACATTGTCAAATAATGGCATTTTGAATTTAGGCTCTCTTTTAAATGGTTTATATATTTTTTACATATCAGGCATACAACTAAAATTGAATGTTTGCATATTTAAAAAAAAAATACAATCATAATAATCATAATAATAATCAATATATATATATATATATATATATATATATATATATATATATATATATATATATAAACACCATTTAAAAGACAGCCTAAATTTTCCAATTCAAAATACCAACATTTCACAATGTTTGCATCATTAGATATTACTGTCAGCTTTTTACATTTTTTAATCATAAAACTTCATTTGCAAATAACTCAAATAGGCTAGAGTTACTTTTTATGTTTAGTTAACCATTTCTTTATTCCATCAACATACTTACAGGCTTGATAAACATATATATATTCTTGATCATTCATATATCTACATGTTACTATGCAGATTGAGCGACAGGTTCCAATAAACCTTTTCTAATATTCATGTCATACCTCAAAAAGCTGGCAGGAGTAAACTAAAACATAAGCATATACATTCACTCAACAATAACACACATACCGTCGCAGAGACACTTCTTTCTGTGTTTTTTCTAGAATAATAGGTTTGGTTGGAGGAGTGAATTTTGGAGGTCCATCTGACGCTGCAGAGTGCCTCAATACAGACGTTGAAAGAAGTCCTAGGAATAAAACAAACACTGTGTATGTGTACAAATCATGCTAGGAACTAGAACTAGTTATAGTTAACTTGTTCGTTACAACAATTTGTAAAATCTACAAAAGTTAATGCAGAGAAATTCACTTGAGCAGATGATTAGTTAAATTATCGTCTCATTAGTGGGTGTTTTTTTCGTTTATTACCATCTAATGTGAACTCGGTAATGAGGAATATAAAACACAGTAACATACGTTCGTTTTGAGGGAAATATCTTAAAATTCGTAGCAAGCCCATCGTTTCTCGCGTCCTCCTTGCGCACGCCGCCATGTTTGACCTCCGACAAGGGGGAGCGTGTACAAGAAACATTTTGATTGGTTGTCCAACCTTAACAACGACGACTGTGACTGGATGGATGATGTGAAAAATTCGAACGTTTCATACAACGTGAATTATTATTTTAAGTAAAATCTTTGGCGCGCTCAAAACATGAGTAAAATGAATTTGGCACATCTGAAAATATATTGTGTGACTATAATATATGTATTGTGTGACTGTAATATTTTTTAAAACGTTAGAACCGTCCCAACACAAACGAATTGAGCTGTAATAAAGTATTCTCAAAGGTTAATATAGTGTATACTAAAAGGACAAAAGTGTCAAAGACGTGCTAGTGCCCAACTACCCACCCTCATATATGACGAATATATGAAACCCTTTTTTTATTTGAATAGGTCTAAATTAATATCTTAAATGATTAGCTCTGAATTATCAGTATGTTCATCTATTGTCTCGATTCAGATGACATACAGTCAGTAATATTTCTGGTACTACCTAATCGAGCACATATCAGCGCATGCGCAGAAAGCCTGGTCCTTGTGGCGGAAGGTTCGTGTTTAATTCACAGACACACGTGGGTCTGAGTGGTGTCTGCAGTGGTCAACATCACGCATCTGACGACTCTACCTGAAGTCAACTCGAGCAGCCGTCAAGTAAGATGCTTGCTTACCATTTTAATGCAAAGAGAAGTTATAAACATACTTGTTTTGCTAAGTTACCACTACAGTATTTATTCTAATGCCTGTCATATAATATGCACCGACAAGTTTGTCTTTAACTCGCAGGCTGTTAGTTGCATCTCGACAAACTTCTCAGTGTTCGGTTAGTACTTTAAAAGTATATGAATTATTATTGTTTACAGTTCGTAGTTTAAGGGTGTTTGTCGTTGTATTATTCATTTATTCGTGCCATTCAAGTTAAGTTGACCTTTCAATCAAACCCAGTAACACTACTTTTAACAGAATAAGAGACCTCTGACTAGGCTGTGATTGCCTTGTGATGCAACCCACAAATTATTTGTCTGACCCCTGACTTAGTTCATTCCCCATAGAAGCCAATCATTACTAACAGTCTACAACATTTCTCCTTGAAATAAATGGACTACTTTGAAATAAATGGTGAAATAAATGTATAAACTGAGTTGTATTGTTATTAATATTATTATTAAATGCTGATAAATTTAAGGTAAGTCAGGAAATGTTTTCTCTATTGTGCCCCAGTACGCACAGTAAAGAAAGCATGCAGCACTAGTTATAAAAGTCTTTCTTTCAGGATAATGCCTGTCGCTCGGCTCTACAGAAGAGAGGAGGTCGGGGAGGGTCGTGTTGTACAAAGAATTGCACAACTTTATCCAGATGTCACAATAACAACAGAGCTTTGCTACAACGTAGATCTGGACGGTGAGAGAATACTGCATAGAAATAGCAATACGTTTAAATTACAATTATTATTTATTTATATTGCATTTTACAATAAAGATTGTTTCAAAGTCAGTGATAGAAGCAAAACAATAATATTCATGTTGCATATTGAAGTTCTTCAATAGTAAAATGAAAAGATTTCCAGCTGTAAAACAGCTCTAAAAAGACAATAGTCATTATTGAACTTACTTATAAAGCAGATCTGCTTCAGCTGAAGTCAGTTCAGTGTTGATGCAGGTTCAGTAACTATCGTCGTTGCAGAGTTGATCAATTATGAAACAAATTAAATTCATCTATAAAGCAGATCTAAACAAAGCAATGATGTCATCCTGTGGCTCGGTTTTGTGTTGTTTTCATCCAGTAGTGTCTTTCTTCATGTTTGCCATCTCATCACCTTCTGTTTCTCCCCCAGGGTCTGACTCTTTGAGCGTGGAGCAGAAAGGTATTTTGCGCTGGTTGTTCAGTCCTCCTTATTCTGTCAGTCTTTCCGAGGAGCCTACTTTAAAACCAGAGCATGGGGCAAGACTGGTGGAGATCGGACCCAGGTAACCTCCACCACTGTATTATCGTGACGATATGTCATTATGATCTTTATTATAACTCGCATCACACGTTTCAATTATATCTTGACCTTTGTAGGTTGAACTTCTCCACTGCTTGGTCCACCAATGCAGTGTCCATCTGCCGAAGCGCAGGTCTGAGCCGGGTGACGAGAGTGGAGCTCTCCCGCAGGCATTTAATCAAGGTCAGGAGAATAGCTTTTAAATAGCTTTACATTTTAAAGGTTTTTTTTTTTTTTTTTTTTTGCCCATTTTGATTAAACACTCTCTTTTTCATCACCATCTAGCCCCAGGAAGGGCATAACGACATACTGCAGGACGGCGAGATGGATAGACTGATTAGCTGCTTGTATGACACTATGACCGAATGCGTTTACTCCCAGCCAATCACTTCGTTTGCTGTTGATGTTCGGCCACAGGAAGTATTTGATGTGGACATTCTAGGAAAAGGTCGTGTTGCTTTAGAGAAGGCCAATGATGAACTTGGTAAGAGATGTTTTTGGAGTCTGAACAGCAGTTTATTTGATGCACTATCCACATCATCCCATTGGCAAATTAACAGTAGTGGAAAAATATCTGTATCTTTTAAGTATTATTATAAACATCTGAAGCTGTGGTCTTGCGATTTTACCAGTTATATTATGAGTACAAGGTTATAAAACCAGTAGCATGAATGACATGAAATACATTATTGTTAAAGACTAAAGCGAGTGAAATATTTGAAAAATGATTCAATCAACTGCTTTAAGAGCTGTGTGTGTTGGCAGTATTTAGTGATGAGATCTGCAACTCTTCTACAAATAATGATCCAGTATTTTAAGGTCACATACGACTTAACATGATTAGAGGAAGAGTAGATGTCACAAGACGAGAGGGGCCTGTGTGATTAGATCACGAGGTGTGTGAAAGGAAAGAATGAAGGGCTGTATGAGAGACAGTAAGATGGTGAGTTACACCTAAACTCACTGTTTCTACGTCTCAGATTAATGAAGGCCTGCTGGATTAGAAATAAAACAACCACGTGACATCCTTAACAGTCTATTAAAATGTAAATGTATTTCTGTTTTGAGAATAAGTCAGAATATTTTTGCCCCTCGGTTTGACAAGGTTTTGTTCTTTGATTTTGTACACTAATGTTTATAAGTTTGGGGTTGGTTAGATTTATTGTCGTACTTGTATTCAGCAAAGAGTCAAGGCCTTGGTAAAATTACAATTGTTTTCAGCATTGATAATAATAAGAAATGCTCCTTTAAAAACTATTTAGCAAATTAGAGTGATTTCTAAAGCATATAACACTGAAGACTGGAGTACTGGCTGCTAAAAATTCAGATTTACCTTCACAAAAAAAATTATTAAATAAAAAAATGTATTCAAATACAAGTATCTTTTAAATTGTCATTCACTTCCAGCTATTTTTGTTTTACTGCTTGAATTTTCAAACTGGTGTGTCTTTATTATATTATTTTAAAGTATTTTCTTAATTATGAACAAATTAGTTTGTAGTTATTTTTCATGTTATTTCCTGACCGCAGCTAATTCACAGAAAACGGCTCACTTATTCATTTAAAAGAAAAATGGTGGACAGGATGTTCTGTAAAACATATCTGAATAAGCAGCAGGTTAAAGTGAGGAGGTGCTTAGCAATAACCTCATATTTTTTGCTTCTTGTTTGTCTGTCTCTGTTTCTGCACGTACGAGCAGGATTGGCGTTTGACTCTTGGGATCTGGACTACTACGCTGCACTCTTCCAGAGGGTGAAAAGAAATCCCACCAGTGTAGAATGCTTTGATCTTGCTCAGTCCAACAGGTGCTCTCTAGAGAATGAACACCAAAGGAAGCATGTTATCTGCAGTAACATGTACAATGACAATCTTGTGCTGTCTCTGTCCTACAGTGAGCACAGCCGCCACTGGTTCTTCCGAGGGCGAATGATCATTGATGGAGAAGAGCAGAAGGAGACGCTCTTTAGTCTTATTATGGGCACTCAGCACCATAGCAACCAGAACAATGTCATCAAATTCTGTGACAACAGCAGGTTAGATGCTTCTCTGTGAAAGTCAACCCATTTGAACAGTGCTTGGGAAGGATGTCTCAATATGTGGTTCTTGCATGTTTGTAGTGGCATTAAAGGCTTGGAGATGGAGTGCATGTATCCCATAAACCCTGCGCAGGCCAGTCCATATAAAACCCGACATGTTACCAGACACGTCATCTTCACTGCAGAGACACACAACTTCCCCACTGGTCTGATCCTAAATTCATTTAACCTGCTTGCTAAATTCATTCTGATGAGAATTAAAATAGTTTTTACTGTTTTACTGAAAGCATGGTAAATAAGCAGAATATTTTAGTTAATATTTCAACAACATAAGGCATATAATGTGTTTTAGTACACGTTTTATACTATTACAGGATTCAGCTAGAATTAGCTTTTATATATTTTCAGTTTATTTTAATTTCTTAAAGTAGGTTCAGCTAAGCTTTCATAATTTAGTGCTATTTTCGCATAAATGTATTTTATTCATTAAGGTATCATATTTTATTTTAGCTTTATTTCACCTAATGAATTTTTCTTTCGTTCACAATAAAATTTTACAACAATAATGTATATTTGAGTCCTCTTTATTATGCCCAGGTGTTGCTCCATTCAGCGGAGCCACCACAGGCACCGGCGGGCGAATCAGAGATGTGCAGAGCGCTGGAAAGGGTGGTCATGTGATCGCAGGAACTGCTGGATACTGCTTCGGCAACCTGCATATCCCAGGTAAGCCCAAAAGCTCAATACATTCTTTGTTTTGTAAGCAAACCTTCCATTATCTGAATCTTTTCTCTTCTCAGGGTTTGTTCTCCCATGGGAGGAGGATGGTTGGGAGTACCCGTCCAGCTTTGCTCCTCCGCTCCAGGTGGCCATAGAGGCCAGTGATGGAGCCTCAGACTACGGAAATAAATTTGGGGAGCCAGTTCTAGCAGGTGAAATATCTGCCATTTATTTGCTTGTATTTACAGTTGTTAACCGCCATCATGCCTTGCGTACCAAACTAACTGATGTCTAACTGATTTAAAAAAATGTATCACCTGAATGTATTTTAGAATTTTTGGAATACATAAATACACAGTTGTTTACTTAATGTTTTTTGCCCATTAAGGCTTTGCTCGATCCTTTGGGATGCGCTTGGCTAACGGTGAACGACGGGAGTGGATCAAGCCGATCATGTTCAGTGGTGGGTTAGGATCTATTGAGGATCAGCATGTGAAGAAAGAACAGGCTTCACCAGGTACACAAGGAAAAATGTACACCTAAATCACCGTAATTTGTTTTAGAATTTTCATTTAGAAATTGATTTACTTCTGTGGTGGCAAAGGTTAATTTTCAGCAGCAATTTTTCCAGTCTTCATGTCACGTGATCTTTCAGAAATTATTCTGATTAGCTGATTTTGGTGCTCAAGAATAATTTCTTATTATTATCAATGCTGAAAGCAGTTACCGCCATTTTGTGAAAACCATAATACAATTTTCAGTAAAAAAAAATATTTGGTAAATACAATTTTTAATACTAAAATCCTTTTTAAATTAAAGATTTAAAAACTTACTGACAACAAACTGCAATTTCTCTTGATTCATCCTTTTTTCTCTTGTCCTGGGCAGGTATGGAGGTGGTGAAAATTGGAGGTCCTGTATACAGGATCGGTGTTGGTGGAGGGGCTGCCTCTTCTGTACAGGTACACAAAAAAGTGAATTAAATTTAATATAAAAGCTGCTCTGAAGTTCAGGGTTTTTGTGTTTATCGAGAATGACTGTGTTGTATCATTTTTTTCAAAGACTGCAATGATGCAACTTAATAAGTGTGTGTGTGTGTGTGTGTGTTATTCTAGGTTCAAGGTGATAACTCCAGTGCCAGAGATCTTGGTGCAGTTCAAAGAGGAGATGCTGAAATGGAGCAAAAGATGAACCGGGCTCTCAGGGCTTGCCTGGAGCGAGAGGAAGGAAACCCCATCTGCAGCATTCATGACCAGGGTGCTGGAGGCAATGGTACTGGTGCTTTTAAGTTCAGTGCTTCCCTACTCAACAACACAAATTTATTAAAATGTAGAAAAGCATCTTGTTATTTGTTTAGGTAATGTGTTAAAGGAGCTGAGTGAGCCTGCTGGTGCCGTTATCTATACTAGCAAGTTTAAGGTGAGATAAAGACTTTAACAAAACACCTGTATCTTTATTTTGATGTCAAAATATTTTATATGTTTTGCATTAATGCTCAGAGAGGTGACCCAACCCTCAGTGTTTTGGAGCTGTGGGGGGCGGAGTATCAAGAGAGTAATGCATTGTTACTCCGCCCCTCTGACCGGAGCTTCCTAGAGAGGGTGTGTCAGAGGGAGAAATGTCCTGTTGACTTTGTGGGCAAGATAACTGGCGATGGCAAGGTGAGCCAAACTATCTTTTTGTAGCTAAAAATGTATTTTGTGACACTTTTTGGCACACACTCATGTACATTGCTCTTTAGATTGTGCTTTTGGACGACCTGTGTAAACCGACCGATGGGCTTGATAGTGGCAGGTGCCCTGTGGATCTGGAGCTGGATTGGGTCCTGGGAAAGATGCCACAAAAGGTTTAAACTTTACTAGTCATGGCCTAAATCTGCTCAAGACCTCATTAAGAAATTGACAAAGTTAGAAATTGTGGTACACTGCACCCTCTCTTGGCTGATTTTTGTACTGCAAATTTAAATGGTCAAATTATGCTTTTTGGATTTTTATGTTACTTTCCACTCAACATATCTTTTTAGGAGTTTGTATTGGAGCGCATGGCTGTGTCTCTGCAGCCTCTCTCTCTTCCTGTGGGTCTTTCTGTTCTTCCAGCTCTGGAAAGAGTTCTCCGGCTGCCTGCAGTGGCCAGTAAGCGCTACCTCACCAACAAGGTACAATACTCAATGCTTAGCACATGCATAATAATATATAAGTAATGCAATTTTTTACATCTCCAGATATAGCCAGACATTAAAAATGTATTGTTGCCATCTTAAATTTTATTTAGTTTTTTAAGAATTATATTTTAATATTTCAATTAATTTTGTAAGGTCATTATTTAATACACAGGCATTACAAAGGAATTGAAAAAAATAAATGCAAACAATTTTACGCAAAAAAAACCCTCTGTTCCAGGTTGATCGATCTGTGACTGGTCTGGTTGCTCAGCAACAGTGTGTAGGACCTCTTCACACTCCACTGGCTGACGTAGCTGTTGTTGCCCTGTCTCCGTTCAGCCTCCAGGGTGCAGCCACGGCAATAGGCGAGCAGCCAATCAAAGGGCTGGTGTCACCAGCAGCTGGGGCTCGTATGGCTGTGGGAGAAGCTCTCACTAACCTGGTGTTTGCAAGAGTGTCTGCTCTCAAGGTGAAGAAGCCTTTGCATTTTTGAACATGTTAAAGAGAGACTTTATTCAAAAAATGAAAATTCTGTTATTAACTATTTATCCTCATGTCTTTCCAAACTCTGAAAATCTTCATTAGTCTTTAGAAAAAAAAGTATATTATTTATTTTTAAAAATATATTAATTATTATTATTTAACTATTTATTTTCTTTCATGTCAGTCTTTGCTATGCATTCACAATAGTACCACAGGAAAGTGAGAAATTGATTATTCTATGCACACCAAAAGTATTCTGTTAGCTTCATAAAATTACAATTGAACCACTGAATCACATGGATTGCTGTCTAGGCTAAAAATATTTAGTTTTTTTTACATATGCATGTAAATTGGTAAAACACACACACACACACTTGTCACCCAAGGATATCTGTGCATCTTCACAGGATGTAAAGTGCAGCGGTAACTGGATGTGGGCTGCCAAGCTGCCAGGAGAAGGTGCTTGCCTGTGGGATGCGTGTCAGGCCATGTGTGAGGTGATGGGGCAGCTGGGAGTGGCTGTGGATGGAGGAAAAGATTCACTCAGCATGGCTGCACGTGTTAGTGGGGAAACTGTCAAGGCCCCAGGTATCAGTGTTAAGCATATCTGAATTAGGTGTGGACATTAGTCGATTTTTCTAGCACAAGAAAATTTAAAAGTTGTTTACTCATGAATTATAGCAGGCAACGTCTGTCCAGGAGTGCCAGTGTCCTGCAGAGTTTAGCTGCGACCCTGAAAAAAAACCTCACCTGCCTGTAGCTTTATTTAATCTTGAAGACCTTGGATTAGCGTGTTCAGGTGTGTTTGATTAGGGTTGGAGTGAAACACTGCAGGACATTGGCACTCCAGGACTGACATTGCCCACCCCTCAATTATAGCATGAGTATGTCACACATTTATTTTATACTCTATTCTTTAAAGTTTGAATACTGCTAATTTAAACTGACCATAAGTTGTAGTAAATGCATTCAAAATGTTTTTAAAAATCCATATAAATGCTGTTCTTCTGAACACAGTAAACTCCAAATCTGATCTCCTTGTGTTTTAGGCTCTCTGGTTATCTCTGTGTATGCTGTGTGTCCTGATATTACAGCCACTGTGACCCCTGACCTGGACAACCCTGGCGGCAAAGGTTGATCTCAAATCTTTACCATTTTTATCAATTTCAACATATACAAGCAGATATATAAGACTAATTTACGAACGTGCTCTCTCATCCTCTCAGGTGTGCTTCTGTATGTGCCTGTGAGCTCAGGTAAATACAGACTGGGCGGCTCTGCTCTAGCTCAGTGTTACGGACAGCTTGGAGACAGCAGCCCAGATCTGGATCAGCCAGACAAACTCTCTGCTTGCTTCAACACAACACAGATATTGATTCAGGGTTAGTATGTGCTATTATGTTGGGGGTTTTTAACTTCATCTTATATATTGATATATTAATAGCGCCATTATTCCTAAGCTCAAACGGTTAAAAATAAAAACATCCATAAACAGTTTTTGCTCCTCCCAAACTCTGCTGCTCTGATATTTAGTTCACAAACCACTGCAGAATTTTATCTCTAAACAGTCTGTTGATTTTAACTTTATATTGCAGATCGACTGCTGACTGCAGGACATGATGTCAGTGATGGAGGGTTAATTTCCTGTCTGCTGGAGATGGCCTTTGCAGGCAATTGTGGGATGGATGTGGACTTGCCTTTAGAAGGCGTTGACGGTTGGTGATAAAAAAACAAAACATTTATGTTTGGAGGGAAAAATGCTTTTTCCTTAAAGTTACTTGTGCCAGCCATCATAAGGCAGTTTCCATCCACACTTTTATTACAGTCTCCAGAAAAAAATGTGCGTTTCATTCACATAAAAAGTGCTTACAATAATTTGAGGTGAATATTTTTTTAGTTTTTACATTTCTCAGGAAAAATTATTTTGGTATTATTTATATGCTGTTACAGTATTGGTTCATATTTTGAAATTGCATGTATTAAAAATCGCACTTCTTTATTGTATGAGATTTTTATCCAAAGCGAGATATTATCTTTTATAAAAATATTATAAATATAGAAGTATAAATATAATATGTTATTTATAATATCATAATAAATTAATTCAAGGTTGTTGTTTTGGGTTTTTTTTTTTTTTTTTTTTTTTTTTGAGTATTTTTTACTTTTTTTTTTTCTCATTAAAGATAGCTCTAGATATCGCCCCACGAATCATCTCATTCCTCTCTTTCAGTGATGGAGGCTCTTTTTTCAGAGGAGCTCGGCTTGGTTTTGGAAGTGTGTGAGAGTAACGCATTGACTGCGTGTAAGAGATACACAGATGCTGGTCTCCTCTGTCACAGAATTGGCAGAACGTCTGGTTTTGGACCTGATGCCAGGGTGAGCAGAGTTCTTCTCACCTAAAAGAATGTGCATGGATTAATGGCGCTCAGTAGAGTCTTATTAGACCTATTGATTGTAGAGAAAGCATTCAATAACTGATAATTTCTTCTCCACACTGTCTTGTAGGTCAGAGTGAGTCTGTGTGGACAGGAAGTGCTGAACGAGCGTCTACCCACACTTAGGGCGATATGGGAAAGCACTAGTTTTCAGCTGGAGCGACTGCAGGCTAATCCACTGTGTGTCCAAGAGGAGGAAGAAGGGCTCGCTTCTCGCACACAGCAGTACCTCAAGCTCACCTTTGACCCTTCACAAACACCCATCATTAAAGAGCTCTGTAAGAACATGAACCCAATTCACAATCATGAAACTTTCCCGTTTTCATACTTGACCTGTGTGTTAAAATATTTAAGTTGTGTTTCAGCTTCAGGGAAACCTTGCGCAGCTGTTGTAAGAGAGGAAGGCAGTAATGGAGACCGAGAGATGTCTGCTTCTCTGTTCATGGCTGGATTCGAGGTAAAAAAAAAAAAAAAAAAGCATACTTTTTTGCTTTTTAAACTTGTTTTATTTTAACTGATAACCAGGCAGAGTTCAATTAATTTTGACATTTGACCTTTTTTCATGCGTGATCTGTAGGTGTGGGATGTCACAATGCAGGACCTGTGCTCAGGCTCCATGACCCTTGACCCCTTCCGAGCTGTGGTGTTTGTGGGTGGTTTTAGCTATGCAGATGTGCTGGGGTCAGCTAAAGGTGAAAATCAAACTATTGCATGTTGCAGCAATATGGCATATCACTGCTGAACTGTATGTTAGTTTTGCTATATAATGATAACAAGCATTAACTCATCCCCACCATTAAATGTACTTATGATCTAAGATTTGTGGCTAAGGTCATAGGTTATTTAGCCACACTGCATACTGAAAATGACTGGGTCTTTACACTTCTTTGACCTTTTCTTATTCGTCAGGTTGGGCTGCCACAGTGACCTTTAACCCCAAGGCTCGTGAGGAGTTTGAACGCTTCCGCAATCGTGATGACACGCTGAGTCTAGGAGTGTGTAACGGTTGCCAGCTCATGGCTTTGCTGGGCTGGGTGGGTGAAAGAGGGGATGGAGGTGAGAGATAAACCTTTTAGTTTTTTCCATGTGTAAATACCAACAAGAATTTACCTTTGTTCTTTATTTTATTTTGAATTAATGCAGTTATTTTTTTATTCATTTCTATTGTAGGTTCTGATGTTACTCTGACCCATAATAAGTCCGGTCGGTTTGAATCAAGGTTTGTGAGTGTAGGTATCCTGCCTTCTCCGGCCATCATGCTTAAGGGAATGGAGGGATCTTCTCTGGGTGTTTGGGTCGCTCATGGAGAAGGTTAGAAACATGTTTATTGTAACATTCAACTTGTGTGTGTGTGTGTGTGTGTGTGTCTGTGTATGTTTGTTCCTCTTGAGTGACTTCTTTTGTTCTTCAGGTCTGATGCAGTTTCGTTCTCCTGAGGCTCAGAAGAAACTGATCAGTGCCTCTTTGGCTCCTCTGCGTTATGTGGATGATTCGGGAACCCCTACTGAAATCTATCCCATGAACCCCAACGGTTCTGCACAAGGTGTAGCAGGCATCTGCTCAGCAGATGGGCGTCACCTGGCTATGATGCCCCATCCAGAGCGGGCCGTGCTGGGCTGGCAGTGGGCTTGGGCCCCTCAGCACCTCAGGGGATCACTGGAGGCCTCACCCTGGCTTAGCATGTTCCGTAATGCGGCAGTCTGGTGTCAGAACTCATAGAGATATGCTACTGTACAGTTGTGATAGACGACTAAACAAATGAGCCAACTAGACAACTTAAAGGGATAGTTTACCCCCAACCCCCAAAAATGGCAATTACTCACCTTCATGTCATTTTAAACCTGTATGCATCTTTCTTCTGCTGAACACAAAATACAGTATTTTGTAGAATGTTGATAGTTAAACGGTTTTGTTGTTTGGTTTGAAATGACATAAAGGTGAGTGAATGACATAATGTTTATTTTTGGGTGAACCATCCATTTTAAGATCCTTGTTTAGAAATGTTTGGATGTTCTCAGACTGACTTTTTGAAATCTTACATTCCTGCATACTAACTTTCAAGCAGAACTGACATATAAAGTCCTTTTGGAAACCGATGCCTTAACATACACGTCTAAATTCATAACGGGCTCTTACAATTAAAATGTAATGGCTGATTTTCACTGTTTTTCTTTTAAAAATCCAAACTATACATTCCAGAAATTAACTTTGCACTGACTAAAGTTTTACTGAAACATTAACTCTAAATGACATTATTATAACCATTTTTCAGTAAAAAAAAGCAACATATGCATTCCTAATATTATCGTTGAACTGCAGGTTTTTATTGATGAAACACTGCAAACACACTTCAAAGCATTACATTCAAAACATTTAATAAACTCCTGATTATAAATGTTTGTCTTGTCTGCTTTATGTGTTTATGTAAGGGAAAAAGCACATCTAGAATCATGTATTCAGACACCATAAAAAAAAACCGAATGGATTATTTATATATATAAATATTTATTAGAAACTTGCTTATTTACAAACCACTTTACATTTTATTATATACAATCTGTCTTTAATAAAACACCTTAAATTGCTGTTTTTAAAACATCAGAACTCCACTCATCTCATTTAGTGCTGTATGTCTATTCTAGACGCATCATCATTGAAAATCCATGTTCAATATGATCAAAGTGCAGCAGGCCATAACACTGTTAACCTTTGCCAACAAGGTTGATTAGTGTAATTTCAACATGCTAGTAAGCACATTATCCCTGTCCTTTACAACGTGTCGGTCAGCACACCCTGCGAGTGTGTTCTTGTCCTCTGCGGCCCCATCTGCTGGTTGATGTTTATAATGCAGATGAGAAGAAGGAAGACCACTACAAAATCATCCAGCATGCCCAGCACGCTGCTCAGCGGCCCAGGAAGAGTCTCCAGCGGGGAGGCCAAAGACATGGCAGCGCCAAAACCACAGACGGCCACCCTCAAGAGAAACAGCCACACCAGGCCACCCATGTTCCCCAGCCATCGCACCAGAAAGAGCAGGAAGAGGGGTGTATCACACAGGTAGTCCTTCACCTACAAAACCAGAAGATGACAATCACGCTGTAGCATATAACCTAGCACGTGAGATATCGGTGCGTGCTGCATATCTGAACAAAAACACGTCCGTGGGTGTCTTCCAACTAGGAAACCATGTCCTTCCTGACATCAGGAACTAAAATAGGTGTGGTGTGATACATTCCAGAGCTAATAAAGTGATAAACACTGCTGAGAAGTAATAATGCTAATTGTACGAATTCACTGTGGCACGAGTTTGTCAACACAAAGAATGGTTATATAATGCCGCTTTTCAGCTGTCATTCAATCGCATTGTCTGTTAAGTTGGTCTAAAGCAGCATTAGTGCTTTAGCCCATCTTTAAGCACATATTTGTACCTGTCTTGGTGCTCCAGAGTAGCGCTTGTTATAGTCTCTGACGTGTTTGAGCACTTCTGTCTCTTTACAGTCAGCTCTGGTCTCTCTGAAGAGATGGCACATCTTATTCACCTGAGGATAAAGAATAAAAGGCAACAAATAAATTGACAGTTTTACCTTTTCTATACATATACTGTACATACACACGCACATATGTATACATTCAGAAGCAATTGCTTTAGTTTCACATAATTCTTTAAAATACATTTTTAATAAACTTATGGTAATATAGAAAGTATAAATTATTATTAACAATGTTGAAAACATTTATGCAACTTATTAGTTCAGCAGAAAATTGTCATTCATTTATGATAATCAAAGAAAAAGGAAAAAAAGAACATTTTATTCAGAACCACAATATAAAAAAAAACACAAAATACATTTATTTATTTATTTTATTCAAGAAGCGTGCATCAGCTAAGAAATCTCTTACCGTCTGTCTGCACAAAGGACAGCTGATGGCATCTAACCAGGAGCAGTGTTTCCAGTAAGATATCAGACATGGAGCTAGAGAGTGGAAAAAGACAGAAGACAGATAAGCGTGGGCCTCTCCTTCAACATGTGCCTAGTGCCATGTGCCAGAAAACTGTTTTCATCAGATAGATAAAATAAATGTGCTTTTCCTCTGAAATGCATTGGCTTCAGTGATTCAGAAAATTAATTTGGATTCCACCATTCACATCATGTGAAAACCTCACAAAAATATGGTTTGTTGCTATTTATGTTCTGATTCAGGTAAAACCGGTATATAATTTTTTTCTCAATAGCAAGTATTTAACATAAAGTAGCTGTTAAGGTCTACTTCTTTTTCTGTATTTAGTAGAACTGATGTGCCTAGAATGAATAATACAAATAAAAATGTGTATTAAAACAAATCATTATTTTTATGTAAAAATTGTATTGCTTGTTATTTGCTGCTCTTTATTTCAGTCTCTTTAATGTGCTGATTTAAAGCACCCGTGCTACAAGAACAACCTTGTAGTTTACTATTAACAAAATATTCCCTCTCTGAGTGTGTATTCACGTGATCTGGGTCAGGTGAGAGGCTTGGCTATCGTAACTATGGCAACAGTATAATATTAAACTCCATATAAAACACTGTAGAGTCACATGACAGGGTAAGTGTTCAGTGCTGGCCACCATCTGCTCTCTCACAGTGCACCAGTTACATTCAGCTAAAGTAAACCGGCATGATGATGAACGCTGAAAATATTTCGCATGTGCTTTTTTTTCTTTTTTGCAGTGATGTGTTTTAAGGAGGTTGATACGTACCACAGAAAAGATGCCCACAGTTGGTCTCTACAGGATAGCTGGCGATCTGTAAACAGACAGGACAGTGATTGTCCCTGTTGCCTGCTGGCAACCACATTGTAGGTAAATCCTGCAAGCATGAATTTAAGATTATTAATCTGGATTTTTACTTATTTTATAATAAGTAAAACTTTTTAGTACTAAATGATATATGAAATTGTATACAGTATATAAATAGTGTTCTGTTGCGTGTGTCATTCATTTCTAGGGTAATGTTTGATTTTATAGTACTTGAAAATGCCTTGAAATAAAATACACAATATAAGAAGTTTTCTGTGCGTGGCGTGTGTTGTGGGGGGGAGGGGTGTATTCACCTCTCTTTTGTTCACGTGAGGGTTGTGTGGCTGGCCTTGACTCCTTATCTTTGAGAGCAGAGGAGACCTTCAAAAGCGAGAGATGTAGTTATTAAAATACAATACTGGATTTTATGTTCAGCCATTCTGTTGAACTGAAAGACTTCAAATCGCAACGCGGGTCTTTTTCTTTTGAAGTTCTGAGTACGCTGCGTTGAAAAGTACATAGTTGCTTTTCGTTAGAATAAAAACATTTATTCATCTCAACCCTCTATTACATCTACAATACATTATTTCTGTCTTTTTGTTCAATTGTATGGATAGGCTGACTAAGTCTGTAAGGGCACGTACAACATCTAAATGTGGCTGTCTGACACACCTGTGTCCTTTACTCATGCCAGATAATGCAACATCAGACAGCCTTAAAAGTACATAAGCCTTTGAAGTGTCTGACCCTGGAACACAAATCCAGTCATAGCATGGGTATATTTGTAGCAATAGCCAAAAATACACTGCATGGGTCAAAACGATCGATTCTTCTTCTATGCCATAAATTATTACGACATTAAGTAAATCATCTTCCATAAGGGCTAATGGTAAATATATTAAATCTTAATCTTTGATTACTAATATACATCGCTAAGGACTTAATTTGGACAATTTTAGATTTTTGTACCCTCAGATTGCTGATTTTCAAATAGTGGTATATTAGCCAAATATTGTCAAATCCTTAAAAAAGCAATCATTATTTATTCAGCTTTTAGATGATGTAAAACCAGGGTCAATGGTAACATATGTTAGTACTGAACTAACATTTGCTTTTGATATTGAAATAACTACATTTGCATTTTAGCTTGTTATCTTATACAGCAAAATTGTCCTTAAAACACAGCACTGTGCACATGATCCCATGTGAAAGTGCCTGAGAATTGTGTGACTGTGAGTTCAGTTTAGAATTGAATAAAGTTAGACTGACATAACTGCCTGGTGTCATAATATTAATGTCTGTGTGGTGTCTTTACTGCCCCCTAATACCATAACACAATTAACCTGCCGTCTCAGGACACAACACTTCATCATAATACATGAACATAATGCTTGTAATTTTTAAATATAGCCTTATATAAAACACAATCTTAATTTTATATTAAACACAAGTTAAATAATCTGCTCTGTTCATATACACAATGGCATCGTTTAAACATTTAAACAAATTTACATAGCAGACCGTTTCTGAATGGATTCCTGAGCACAAACACGTGCATTAAATGTATTTAATGTGAATCTAACACAGTTTGTCTCTCTCACCTGTTGTGGAAGGTGGGCATGTTTCTCGTTCGTAATTCGGTTGCTTTCTCTCGTGGAAGGCAGAGACTGGAATGCTTTCTCACTGCTGCATTGTACACAGTAAATTTGACAGACGGGTTAATCTTTAACCAGGCCACCGGTCCCCCTTTTTTGGAGATTAGGTAACTACAATGATTTCCTGTTGAATTTTCGTAATTCAGGACACTTGCTTGCAATCTTAGGGGCCTCTACAATACGTTACTGTATGTGAAAATCTGTTTATTGGCTATAGTTCCACTGAACAAAGCCATGGCCATTATTCCATCTCCAGTGTTGTATTTTTGTCATGTGACCATATCGCAGGTTCAAAGACACAGGTTGTAAGTCCCCTCCTATTTTAAGTAGGTTAGGTGTCTGGTTAACCTGTAAATGGTTTACTGTAAGTTTACACAATCTAAGCTGTCCCATATGGATGACCAAAGAAAGCATTTCACGGGGGTGCCTGGAACAATCCAGCAGGTTAAAACAATCTGCACCTGCTTTAATACTATACTAATACTATAGGTTTAATATATCACACGTTGACCCTTAAATAGAGTGTATCACGTGTTGGTTAAGTTTCTTATATCTATCAGTATTCTTTATTGATAAAGCAGTTTTTGTAACTTATTTGCCTCACTTCCAAATTAGTTCCATATCAGTACGTTCGCCCTGCACTGTCAGAAATAAAGGTACAGAAGCGGTCACTGGGGTAGTTCCTTTTCAAAAGGTTCATATTTGCACCTGCAGTAAAGGGTCCATTTTAATACCTTAAAGGTACATGTTAGTACTTTTAACAGGTACAAAAGTGTGAAAAGGTACCGCCCCATTGACAGCTTTTCTACCTTTATTTCTGAGAGTGTGGAGCTAAAAATTTGCTAAAAATTTCCCAAGCTAATATTTACCTTTCTCATTTTTGTCTAAACCACAAGGTCGCTGTGGCTAAAAATAGCAACTGTTGATCCACACGGGACCTTGATGGCACAGGGGTGGGTTAAAGACCCATGGCCCAAATGAGAATCTGGAGGCTGCCGTGGTTTAAAGTCCAGTGTCGTGTCAATCAAGGTATACTGCGACCAGTTATGCTGTCCCATGTGGTTAACATGTTGAAGATGAAACAGAAATAAATCATTTAGGCTTTTCTCTAATTGGCAATGAGCTTTTGTTTTAACATTACCAAAAATTACATGTAAAATTATAAATGGAGTAAATAAAAGTTTATCTAAACTTTATGCAGTTTATTTCTATTTCTATCTGTTATTATCTATTTATATATTATACACTTGTTTGCAACAAGGCCACTAATGTGTCTCTTATTTTGTAAATATGAAATATTCCCACATGTGCTCATCCCATACTGGGTAAATGCATGTGACTTCACATCACGATCTTATCTTGTGTTTTTATTACAAAAAGGTAATAAAAAGCTCGACAGACGTTAATGTTTAAAAACAGAAAACATTAATCAGTGTAAATCTAAAGTATGTACATCCTTATTTTAATTTGCATTTTTTTTCTCAATTCTATTTTTTTTAAAACTTAGTTAATTTGAAGGTTTGGTCATCTTTATTCTGTACCATTACTGTAGCTAGAGTTATACTCGTATATAATTGGCAGTAGAAATAATAAAAAAAAACCTCTTGTTGATCATAAAGCATATATACATAAAGGTGAATGGGATTGCGAGGGAGGCTAAATATAAACTAGGAAAAATTGTAATACATTTATTGGGACAAGATTGTATGGTTTCTGGCTGATATGATAATCATTATAATAGGCTACCTGGTCAAAGATGATCATTATGGTGATATAGCTGCTCATTATTTGGATAACCAATACAGTAGGCTATATTTCAGATTGAAACCCTACTTTGTTAACCTACATCTTAACAGAGAGGTTATTTACGCTTAAATATATCCTTCCAGGCTTAATATTTTCAAAGCCAAAAAAAGGGCTTATTTAAGTGAATCTAGCCTATGATGATAAATCTGAAGCGCATTGTAGGCTATTTCACATTTACATTGTCAAGTGCCCGAATTCGTTTCCCATAGCGTGGAAACCAAACGATCACACCACGTGATCCGCGTTCTCCGCTCTGACGGGCTCCTCGGATCTCTCTTTTGATTGGCTGCACGGTGTCCCGAACTCAATCCGCCATTGGTGTTTTATTTCTTGCTGTTGCGCTCTTGATCTCGTCAATCCCCCAATCCTTGTCAACGCAGCGCGCGCTGCGTCCGCGGCGGACATTCACGAAGCCTCTACGTATCAATTAGTGCGTAGACCCGATAGACGTGAACGTAGCGCCGGTGAGCGCTAAGCAAACACACTCGCAGGTGGGAAGGGGAAGCGCATTGTTGACAGGTGGACGGAAATATTTGCCCGATAGCACAGAGGAGATATGGATTTAAATAAAACGGTGCTGTGCGAGAGCCTGATTATTTGGGTAAGATCCTATCTTTTAGTTTAGCGCGAAAGGTCACTGGAATCAGGAATCGTGTATCTCTCTGCGATCAGCGCTTTGACTGTAGCGTTACCTGTCGCAGGTAGTCGTTTACTTCGGGCACCGTGGTCCAAAAATACCGGAAATAAGAATTTAAATATGTGCGCTCGCTCTTCAAATTCAAACGTCTGCGGTGCATCATTACAACGTTAAAAACGCGTTGTTTTTCCAAGCGGCATCCGTCCAACACGCGACGCCAATATATACAAAAATCATAAAAACAGACTCGGACTGCTGTTAGACATGTACACAACCCCAACATTCACGGCCAACTCTATCCTCATCCGATTTAGTCGTCTAATCTGGTTAGCTAAGTTGGAGTATTTATGGAATTTGTCTTATGCAATCAGATATTTCCTTTCTTAGTTTAATGTTACGGCGTTTTGATGTTTGACTGCGGCGCGTGCTCGCGATTCTCTGTATTTGGCTCTGAGCCACGGCTGTGTTTACATTGCGTTTACGCCAAGGCCCCTTCTGAATAGTTTTCAAAAAAAGATGCTAAATAAAACTGTCTTTCTGGATCGTATGCTCTAAAGCTGCGGTGTCTGTATAATGCATGCCATTCATTCTGCTGCGATGAATTGCATGTCCCTGTTTGGACCGGTAACCTGAAACATGGCACATTTGAAATACTTCAAAGCATTTGTTTGCTAGTATCCCGAGATATGATTTCTGTAGCGATGTCTCATACATTAACTGCGCGCCTAAATGTGTGCAATTATGCTACATAGGTTATAAAAGTCCCTGGAGCTAATAAAAAAATAAGATCATGACTAAATGTATACTTTAACAAAATGATGGTGCATTTTGTTCGCGCTAACTGCATTTTTCGTCGGTGAGGGTGCTCCATGCTTTATCACAGCAGACTGGGTGACAAAACTTAAACGTACAAAACCTGAAGAAATTTTCTATTAAATATCATGCTGCACCCGTAGTGATTTCGAAAAACCTGTAGTAATGCAGGGTTTGCCAAATGTGGATTGACAAGCTGATAGGAAAATAACAAATCTGATGTAAAACGATTAATTACGGGTAGTCTATATATATATATATATATATATATATATATATATATATATATATATATATATATATATATATATATATATATATATATATATATATTAACAATATCTCAAGTAGCCTAAATATACTTACATATAAGGTATATATACATGTAAGGAACCACGTGGTTAAGTGTGAATCCCTGTTGTCATGTATGATCTTGTAGCTTATCATTGTTTATTATGGTACAGTATACATGTGTTTTCTTGTATGTACCTCAGCTGCAAACCTTCAAAACTGCGGCCCCGTGTAAGACAGTGCAGGACCTGACCTCAGGGGCCGCCATGTCTCAGGCTCTGCATCAGATGTGAGTGTGCTTACATTTACTTGACATTTATTCACTGGCATGCTATTATCCAACACCGCTCACATAGCTTTCATTGTATTTATTTCATTACCCGTGACTTCAGTGTTGCTAGTGCGCTGCCAGTTGATCTGCAGTGTTTCTTTGAGTCATTCTTTCATGCTCTCAACTGTTTTACATTTCTCACTTGCCCCCATTTTTTTGTTCCCCTCCTTGTTCTACTAAATCAGATTAGTTTTTTTTTTTTTTTTTCCAGGTCAGCATTACAGATTTATATCTCAGCTTGTCAGTGTGTGAATATTTTATGACTTGCAGTGGGTTGTGGGTAGTCCTCAGAGTCACATTACCTGTAACACATTATTGTTTGTTGAATAAACATTGAATTTTAGTGAAATGTATATATTGTTATCAGAGCGTCAGGAGAACGTTAAACCGTGACATTGTTCTGATTGCATATTTTTATGATAAAACATTATAAAAGGAAGGCTTTTTAGAATAAGAACAAAACATTTGATTGGATTTTGCCAACTGATTTAAATGAAGGCATCTAAAAGTGTCTGAATTAGATAAGTCTGTGCTGCACTGATCGATATATTTCAATTACAGAGATCCTTCATGGTTCAATGAGAGCTGGCTAGCCCGCATTAAAGAGGATGTTGGAGATAATGTGAGACTCAAGGTAGACTTAATTTTCTTTTACGCCTTGGTGCTTAAATCTAATTTTGAGAGCATGCCAAATATAATGTGTTAGTCAAAGCTGAAGTCTGTTTCTCTCCATTTTCACAGATGAACAATCTCAAAAAGATCCTGCAGATGATTGTGGATTATTATAATGAGGTAGGTGACGCACTGTTTTCAGATGTCATCAGTCAGACTTTTAACTATGAGTTCGCCTTTCCTCTGACGCAAAGCATTTTAAATCCGTGCATGCGGTCACATGTTGGGCGGTTAATTATATAACTGTGTTAATGCCTGCCGTTTTTCTCAATTTGTTAGATACAATAACCACGCCGAAACGGATTCGTTCTAATAACGGCTATGTGTTCTGATCACGTTTCGTTCAGGTTTTGACCCAGCAGATCACAGATTTCCCTCTGCCTGATCTGATGCGTGTGGTAGAGCAGTCTGATCAAGTAGAGCTGGGACGCCTCCTGCAGCTCATCCTGGGGTGTGCAGTCAAATGTGACAGGAAACAAGGTGCTTAAATGAATAGTTCACCCAATCCTATCTTAATTTAGTGCCATTTTCCTGGCGATGCATACGTATTTCATTTTAATTTTGTGATATTGTTTTGTTGTTCAGAGTACATCCAGATTATCATGACTTTGGAGGAATCTGTACAGCATGTGGTGATGACTGCTATACAGGAGGTCAGATTCATTCTATTCAGGTGTTTTTAAGTGGTCATAAGTAAATTTTCTTAAAACAAAATTCAAAGCTTTTTGTGTTGATTGCAGCTTATGAGCAAAGAGGCCGTGTCTCAGTTAGGAACAGAACATCCTGGAGATGTTGACCAACAGGTAAGAAATACAGACATATAACATGTTTGGTATGTTGATATGTAATTGTTGATATTTTTGTTAAATGTAGTATCTTGTAGTATTGTTCAATGGTGCTGTTTTGTAATAGTTAAAGAAAGCCTTGGAGGATCTGACTGAAGTGGTGGCAGAGAAAGAAGAGTTGGCACAGCGCTGTCAGGAGCTCGACATGCAGGTGAGATTGCAGTTTCAATATATTAGGAATATATTAGAAAAAGTCAAGTCACAAGTTATAGAATTCGCTTTTCAAAAGACCTTACAGAAATAAACAAGAAAATAAGTGTTAAAATTGATCGGTTATGAAGCAGCTCTACTAAAAGCAGTGTCATTAGCCAATTCAGTTGAGTTTTAATTCAGTTCAGTAAGCGCGTCATTGTAGAAAATCAGTTAATAAACTCAATTCCGCTATAAAGCTGCTTGACAAGTATTGATACTTTTGTGACGGCCTTAAGTAAGATTGTGGGAAATATTGTTCATGCATTGAAACCAAATGGCACATAAATAGTGATTTATTATTAATATATATTTTTATTATTATTATTACTTGTTTTAGATATGAATATGCACAGGTGCAGAGAATATATACAGTAGCTGCTCAGAAAAAACACTGGTCAAAGAAATCCAGAGACAGCATTTGTTTTAGTGGCTGTGTTTGCAGCCTGTAAGTGTCAGTGAACAGCATTTCTCATTTCTGCCGTTCTGTTCATTCACCTTCATGGATGAACAGATTTTGCCTTTGAGTGCAGGTACTTTTTGTTTGTTTCTGCAGAGGCTGATGTGTTTTTAGCTTTACAAAGAAATAATCTGTCATGTACAGTATTTTATTTAGTTTTTAGTTAATATATTGCACTTTTGGAAATAGTGGTAAATATAGCACATTTAAAGGTCACTTGTGGGATTTGAACTGCTGTTAATTTTCCTGTGTAAATAAATGGGTTAGAAATTCATGTGTTGCTGATTCTTGACAGATTGAGTTGTAAAAGTATCCATGACCTATGAGAGGTAAGTCTGAACAAATGCATGGCAACCTAGCCAAACTAAAACTAAACACTGCGTTGCCAACTAACCAATCTAACCACTGAAAACTGGGCGTTTTGTGTGGGGGAAAAAGAGCTCATGGGTTCATTGCTGAAATGATTGGGTAATATATTGGCACACACTGCAAAAGTAAAGAATAAAATGCATTTGCCGTTGGGGTTTAACATGCTTAACATTAACAGTGGATTTGTTTCATTTAAATTGCAAATTAAATATAAAATGTTACATTCAAGAGTTTGAAGTCAGCAAGATTTTTCAAAAAAAGTAATTAATTTATTCAGCAAAGAGGCATTAAATTGATCAAAAGTGACAGTAAATGTATTTTAAATGTAAAAATGTATCATATGTACAAAAATATGTAAGTTATTATTAAGAAGTGTTTATCAGAATATTCAAATGTTTTGTGATGTTATGCGAATGCTTTGATCAATGGCTGTTAAAAATAAATTTTTGCCATCACAAAAATAAATTACAATATATATTAAAATAAAAAACAAAAATTGTACTTTTAAATTGTAATAATTCTGCATTTTTTTAACTGTATTTTTGATCAATTAAATGCAGCTTCGGTGGGCATAAGATACTGACCCCAAATCTTTAAACAGTTGTGTACGTTATACACTTGTGTACTGTAGATGTCTTACTGTACATGTCTTAACATAGTAAACATCAGCTTTTCCAGAAAGCCTTGATGTTTGACCTTTTTGCCATTTAAACAGGTGACAATTCTACAGGAGGAAAGGAACAGCCTCCTGGCAGAAAATGACCTATTGACTGATCGGGCCAGTCAGCTTGACACTTTTGATGACCCCAGCACGCCATCAGGAAGAAAGCACAGCCAGCTACAACTACAGCTAGAGCAGCTTCAGGAGGAGAACTTCAGGTAGACACAGCGTAACTGGCCAAGTATTGCCTGCAACTTGCTTGATATGAACTTGCTGATGTTCAAAATATTGTTGTGGACGCATAAGTAGATCGTGGTAGAACGTGTCAGTTTGAAATAGCATGCAAATGCATATGTAAATAATGAAGGTGTGTGCGTGTGTGTAATGACCAGGCTTGAGGCAGCTAAAGATGACTACCGCATCCACTGTGAAGAGCTGGAGAAACAACTAGTGGAGCTTCAGAATCGTAACGATGAACTGACCAGCCTGGCTGAAGAGTCGCGATCGCTTAAAGACGAATTAGACATATTAAGGTGTGTGCTGGGTCAGTAGCTTTAGCCAGTATACTCTATGGGTGTTTTAGGAAGTCTTTATGATTGATTTCCTTTGTTCAGGAGCTGCTCTGACAGGGCAGTCAAGCTAGAGGCCTCTGTTGAGACGTACAGGAAGAAGTTAGAAGATCTAAGTGACCTCAGACGGCAAGTGAAAGTTCTGGAGGAGAAGAATATGACCTACATGCACAACACGGTCAGCCTTGAAGAGGAGCTACGCAAAGCCAATGCTGCAAGGGCTCAGTTAGAGACATACAAAAGACAGGTAAAAATGCACTAACAGGTTTATTTTTAGGAATTATGAGAAAGGTGGTAAGTGAAAGATGAGGTAAAAGATAAACACTGTTTTTTGAAACTTCAGGGACAGGAGCTCCACAAGAAACTGTCTGATGAGTCCCGTAGGGCTGATAACCTGGCTTTCGAGATGAAGAAATTTCAGGAGAAATACGATGCTTTACAAAAAGAGAAAGAGGTAGACAGACTTATTCACTTGGAGTTACTCACACGTATGCCAGAACTTTGTGATCGTTTTGTTTGTGTGTGATTCATCAGAGGATCAGCATCGAGCGGGACACTCTCAGAGAGACTAATGAAGAGCTGCGATGCACTCAGGCCCAACAGGACCAGCTATTACAAGCAGGTATGTTTGCCGATACCGCACCTGGAGATGGTGCCGTGTGGAAAAGATTGCATTTGAATGAAGACTGCTGCTCACAGACAAGAATCAGTGCGGGCGGGCCCTGCTGAGAGCTCCAGCGATTTGATAATCAAAATTAAATTCAAGCAAATCTGCTAGTTCAGAGGAAGTACTTTCATATTCTGAGTCAATCACAGTGCAGCCTTGAGCCTAGCTCAAGTGATCGGTCTGGGTCACTTCACAACTCGGTAAACTCAAATTGAAAATTTACTGTAGTATAGGAGATGGTGTTATAACTTGTATGTGCGCTTATTTCACACTTCACAGGAAAGTACCAAACAGGAAGTCCAAGCCATGATAACCTGGCAGCAGAGATGTTGCCCATTGAGTACAGGTATGAAGTGGGTATATATAGAAAGCAAAGCATATAGTGCAGTAAAATGCCATTTATTCCTGTTAGGTTAAAATAGTTTTTTTTTTTTTTTTACATCCTTTACTCTAGTCTTAAGTGTCATATGATCCTTCAGAGATCATTATGATACATTATACTACATTTGGTGGTCAAGTAACACATCTTATCATTATTTTATTTATTATGTTGAAAAGAGTTGTGCTGTGTAATAGTTTTGTGGAAACTGTGATAAAAGGTTTTTTGTTGTTGTTTTTTAGGATTTTTGTCTTTGAGTGGAAAGTTCTAATTCATTTTGTGCAGAAATGTCTTAATATTTGGTAGTCTGATCAGATAATGAGTGAAGAAGGATATGGTTGATTACTGTTTTTAATATCACACTTCAAACAGAAGGTGAAAATCAAGACTAGTATTCTAAACGCAATGCCTTTTGTGATTCGCATACATCTTTACATACATCTTAGCTATTATTGTAGTATAAATACATGTATTTTGTATATGTTGATGTGCATTTCTGCTTCTCCAGGGAGAAGTTCATTCGTCTGCAGCATGAGAACAAGATGCTGCGGCTGCAGCAGGAGGAGTCAGAGAACGAACGCATAACTGAGCTCCTGGAGCAGCTGGAGGAGACCCGGCGTGGACGCAGCCAACTGGACACTGAGAACAGGTACAGATTTACATAATACAACAAATACAACCGTACAGAACTATACAGTAGCTTTTCTACATATGAATGTGTTGTTTTATCTGTATTAAGGTTAAACAGAGAAAGAATCAGTGAACTCCAGCAGCAGGTAGAGGATCTGCAGAAGGCCTTGCAGACACAAGGAGCCAAACCTGAAGATGTAAGTTTTTAGGCCACTTGGTTTTGGGGTTGTTTTTTTTTTGCAGTGATACATGAGCATATTCTTTGCTAAATGATCTAATCTGAAATTAGTACTTTTTATTAAAAAGTCACATTGTGTGATTGGTTTCATACAGTCTCATCTGAAGAGGAAACTGGATGCTCACATGTACGTTCAGATGTTTAATCAAATTCAAATTGTTTTAGTTATGTTTGTGCATCCAATGCACTTTCTGACATAGATGATTCTTTTTTTTTCCAGGGTGCAACTGAATGAAGCCCAAGATGAAATCATGAAGAAGAAAGAGTTGTTGGAGGACCTCCAGCCAGATGCTACTCAAACCAGTTAGCCTTTAACTTTCAACCTGACCTTATATTTCATCCCACATAGCTTTTCATAACCTTGGATAAAGACACACTCAAACCATCAACTTTGTGTCCAACTGTAAACTTTGGTGTCTATGATCTAGAGTGACGTTATGATCCTCTTTGTCAAACAAAATTGTCACTTTCAGGTGTGAAGATGGATGAGCTGGTTGCAGCACTGAAGAAGAAAGATGAGGACATGAGAGCAATGGAGGATCGATACAAGATGTACCTGGAGAAAGCCCGAGATGTACTTACATTACCTTCTCTAAAATCATGTTATTGAATCATGTACAATTGAGAGCTAATATATTCTGCATACTGTTAAGCTCTTTTACATGTCTTATTAAACCAGAGAGTTATTACTCATATATTCCAATGATTATACATCATATCGTGCATTTCTAAGGTGATTCGAGCTCTGGATCCCAAGCTAAATCCAGCCTCAGCAGAGATTCAGTCACTGAAAGCGCAGCTCTCTGACAAAGAGAAGAAGATCATTGCTCTGGAGGTAAAAACAGGCCTCTCTTCTGTTATTTAAATCTAGCAAATTTAGATTGACTTTCTCGCTCGCAGATTGAGTTTTTTTGGGTGTTTCTTTCTCTTTTCACTCATGTCTGTTCTCATCTTCTCTTCTTTACTCAGCGGGAATGTGAGCAGGCCAAACTGAGGGAATATGAGGAGAAGTTAATTGTGACGGCTTGGTATAATAAGGTAGAGTGACTGGAATCAATAGTTTACAAAGTACAGTGTAAATTAAAAATTCTGTTATTCATATATTTTTAAGATTCTGTAATCAATTATTTTGTTTGTATATTTCAATGTAGGTGATGCAATTCAAATTAAATTATGCATGTATGTGTTTTTTTTTTTATTCATCTAAAGGGACAGTTTACACAAAAACAAAAATTGTCATAATTTACATTACCTTCTTAGCGAGTTTTTGGTTACCATCACCTATTAGGTTACCAAGATTTTTTTTTTGTGTTCAACAAAACTTTTACAGGTTTGAAATAAATAAAAGGTGGGAAAGTGATGACATGATTCATTTTTGGGTAAACTATCCCTTTAAGTAATGCCAATTAATTTTCCCAGTCTTTGATTGTTTAAATTGAAATAGATGTTTCGAAATATCAAAAACTCTGCAGTAATTAGCTTTCTGACTCTTCTGACTTTTTTCTTTTGTCAAATTGCGCAAAACACAGAGTTTGAGCTTCCAGAAGATGGCAATCGAGTCACGGCTTAGTGGGCGATCCAACTCTCTAGTGCCGCCCGGTCAGTCCTTCCTGGCTCAGCAACGTCAGGTGACCAACGCGCGGCGCACCATGTCCATCAACGTGCCTGCCACTTCTTCCAAGTAACCTCCCAGCTCCCTGCTCTTCTCCTTTCCCTCACATGTACACTCAAGTGACCTTAAGTACACTTCTAAACAAGGGGACAAGCATGCCATGATGAACATTAGCGTGTCCCCATGTGATCACTCTCTACGGTTACACATGTATAATAATGTACATAAGGGGCAGAACTCTCATGAACGTTACTCAGTCAGCACACGATTATGTACAGTAGCAGTCTTTTTCACTTTCAGTACTAAACAAGCACCTGTAACAGTCTGCAGCAGGGTCACTTCTGAACCAGCATCCATACTAACGGTCACAGGTCAGTCTTTTGTCAGGCTCACTCCGATTGTGAGGGAAGAAATGCATTTGATGCGCCCTGTATTGGCAGCATGCATGCTTTTGCTTGAAATGACTTCCAACGATACACTATGCAGCCGTGGGATATATTTGTAATTGCGGCAGGTATGTTATATAAAACATTGAAAGTATATGCAGACTACACATTTTGCCCTAGCCAATCAAAATCCGTCGATCAGGATGACACTGTATTTGGTGCTGGACACCAAAGTTCTTAGTTTGTTCCCACTACATTGACTTTCTCAAACAGCAACAACATGCATTGAAACTACATTAAAGTATACATTAAACAGACATGCATATAATCACTCTGATTGATTAAGTCTGAATCCAGGTGCTTCATTCAGTCGGTTATGGTATTTTATATTCAGTTGACTGTGATAGGACTCTTGCATGCTCTTTTAACAAGCAGAAGGGCCTTTTTTATTCACTTAATGTTTCCTGTCTGTGTGAAGACCTCAAGTATCAGGATTTGAACACCAGCACAGAATTATAGCAGGCCATAGCATACCGCTGTGACGGCTTTGAATGTGTTGTACGCCGCTCTTTATACATATATACATGCGTGACTTGTAAAGCATAGCTGCATTGTGAAATGGCTTTTGCTGTATTGTGAAAATCCGCTCCTGCTTAGGTTGACCCGACTGAGCTCTCTGCTGATAGACTAGCTTTTGCGTTTCAAATAAAACACACACTGTTTTTGTTGGAAGATACAGTACTATTAATTCCGTTTTAAATGGTAAGGTTAATCATTGCGTTTCTGATTTGTCTTTTCTTGTGTTTTATTTGACTGGACGTTTTTGGCCTGTGATGGGTAAATTATAATGGTTTTTTTTGAACTGCTGATATCATGTATGGTGTGTTTCAAGGAAGAACTCTTAAATTTGTGTACTCAATTTTATGAGCACTGTCATTGTTTGTGAGAGATGATAAATAATAAGACTGGATTCATATGGTAGAGTAATATTTGGAGTTAAAGAGCACTTGCAGCCTTCATTTACATGTGACGAATAAACACTGTTTTGCAATACCCCCTTCTTGCGTTGTAATGAATCTTTACTCAAGTCTCACCACTAGATGGCGACTAATTTAAACATTTCCAATTGCGTGTCACGGACCGTTTTAAACAGTTTTTAAATATCTCAGATTTCGTTTAATTGAAGTAAATTAAGCATATGAAAACAAAAAAACACATTTTACATTATGCATGAGTAGCATTTTTCTTGAATACACACTAAAATGCTTGTATACAAATTTGAAATCCAGCCAATACAAATGGAGAAGGCAATATTTCCTCAGCCTTTGAGAGGGCACAAAAAAATGTAACACAAGCAAATTGGGCGACGTGTCAGTATGGATTTCAACATTGTTTATTATTACATAAAAATGTTGCGTATGTTTGCTGACTAATATCATTATCTGCAACCTTAATAACTTGAACTTTATCTCCATTTACCCCATTCAAATCAGTGCTAACAGGTAGCTGATTCTATAATTTTTAACTAGTCGACCTTTTCTCTCCCTTTTTTTCCCTCTAGGGCAATGTTCATCCAACACTATTAGCTTTTGTAAACTAGGCAGGTTTTTGCAGGTTTGATGTGGGAACTTAAGATGTATTCTGTCCACCCGTTAATCAAACAAGAAGCGAGTCTGCAAAAGAAAGGCCATAATCTCCCCTGATCTGTTTTCTTAGACATGTTAAATAGACACGATGTCAAATTAATTAATATGTGTATTATACATATTTTTGTAATGTGGATTTATTTTTATAAAAGAACTGCCATTGTAAATATGCTATGGGTTGTTCAGCGTGTCGTAGCATGGATCTTGAAGGGGTGTGGGGTGCGCGTTACTCCTATCACTCCATCAAGGTTGAGTTTCTCACCCTCTGCGGCTGAAAATCTAAATTTTCTGAATAAAATGACAAAGAAGAGGAAGAGTTCCGTTCTAGCGAGCTGCTCCCCCAAACAGACCCTCTTTCCTGTGAGAGAGACAGAGGAAGTAGATGTGCATATATATAATAATGACTAATTTAAGCATTCATTACTTCAGTCTTTAACTTTCACATTATCCATAAAAAATCATTCTAATTTGGATGATATGCTGCTTAATATTTTTGTGGAAAATGTAATTTTTTTTTTCTTTATGTACAGAGAGTTAAAAGAACTTTATAAAAGTCTTAAATTATTAATTTAATGCATTATTTTTGAAAAAGGTTTTGTTTTTACAAAAAACCTTACAGACTACAAATCTTTGAATGGTTGTGTAATTGATTCATAATAAAGTTTCTTTTTGTACTTCTGTTTTCAGTTTACCTGCAGAAAAGGGCATGAATGCATCCCGCCTCACAAACTTGCCCTCCTTGTCTAAAAAGTGTCCAGGATTAAACTTGTGGGGTGTCTCCCATTCGTTCTCATCAAAGAGAACAGAGTGCAGTATGGGTAGAATTGCTGTTCCCTGGTTAAAACAATAAAATAGGAAAAGTTAGACTTTATATTGTGACATACCATTCCAAATATCCCTTTCAAAGGGAACCATTTTTATCAATAATCCAAATGATCTCTTTTGGAAGTAATGTTTTTTTTATTATTTCTCACCTTTGGGATGAAGCACTCGCCGATGGTTGTGTCTTTGTCAGCCACCCGCAAGCCATTCATTGGTACAACGTCTCCAAATCTGAGGATCTCATGAAGGACAGCTTCAGTGTAGGGCATGTTGGCCTTGTCGGCTGTACTCGGCTCTCTTGAGCGTCCAATCACTCTGTCTATCTCCTCCTGGACCTTTTCTACAGTTAAAAACACAAATTCAAATTAAAAGTCAGTTATCTATGTATTATGCGTAGAATTTTTTTTAAGAGTGTTTTTCACCTTGTACTTCTGGATAAGTGATGAGGTATATAAGACCCCAACACAATGTAGTGTATGTAGTTTCGGTCCCGGCTAGAAACAGGTCTAGAACACATGGAACAATGTTCCCTTCATCAAAACCATCTGTTGTTTCGTGTGGCTTCTGTTCAGGGATGGAAGAAGTTCAATTTAAAGTAAAGATGCTGTATGCTTACAAATAAATGCGAGTGAAAGTGGCTCCTGTAATTTTAATAGTTGCATTACCTGGATCATTTCAATTAGGAAGCTGTCGATGTAGTCCCGAGGCTCTGAGGGATTTAGTTCGGCCTTGTGTTTGACAACAACGTCTTTAACGAAGGCTTGCAATAATTTGTAGTTACTGAACATGTCGTTGTGCGCCCCAGGAAGATGCTTCATAATGGCTGGAAATGCTTCATAGAGCTGAAGGAAAAACGTTTTTATTTACTTGGGTGTCTGCGCTGGTGCTGCATGACCAGAATTAATTATGAATAGATATTTGAAAGAAATAGTTCACCCAAAGATGAAAATGTATTGTTTCTTCAGAACAGATTTGGAGAAATTTGGCATCAGTTGCTCACCAATGGATCCTTCTGAAGGCTCCCATTCATGTGAGTACTGCTAAATATCTCCAAATCTATTCTGATGAAGAAACAAGTTCCTCTACATCTAAGATGAGCTGGGGGTGAGCAGATTTTGAGTGAACTATTTCTATTTTTATCTATTTATTTTACAGACTTCACAAAAAAGTCTTCTTGCTTAATCATTCTTTTCCCAGAGTTTATTTAAAGTAGTAAAATATCTCCAAACACAACTATATGACATAAAGGACAATTATCAGAAAGAAAAAATAATAATTACCTGGCCCCAAATGGAACCTTCTATTTGAATATTTTTAGATATATATTTTAGCATTGTCCTGAATTGGTGGTCTGCATAATCAAATCTCTGGCCGAACACCAGTTGACAGATGATATTGGAAACAGCATTGTTGAGCAGGATTCCTGGGTTAAAAGCAGCTCCTGAGAAGGACAAAAACTAAATGAGTCCTGTTGTTTACCTTAATTTGATTCTTATATACATGCAAACCCGGTACTGTGTACCTTTCTGATTGTCAATCTCATCTAGCAAGAAGCGGCTCTCTTCACAGATGGCCAGCTCCATTGTTTTCTTTCCCAATCCAAAGTTCCTCAGTGCTGACATAGCAAAGCGCCGTTGCTTCTTCCACATTTCACCATTACTGAAGAAGAGTCCAGCTGCCCGCACACAAATAATCAGTGCATAATCATGTTCCATAGGATACTAAAACATTTGTATGTACGTAAGCTTCAGAAGATAGTCTAGTCTAAATATATTATGTTATTTTTTTTTTTATTATTATTAGTTTTAGGTAAGACATTTTTTGTAGCCTTTTACCAAACAGTCTAAACCATATGTGACACTTTTTTAGAAGTAAAAAACAGATCCAAATGACTTAACCCTAGTTTGCTTCTCCAGATTTACAATAAACAATGCTTTTTCCTGAACCCTTTTCATAGGTCATAACCATTTGATCTACCATTGCCCGAATAGACTCGCGACAGCACTGGACTGTAGGGCCGATCCACAAAGTTTTCAGCTTGAGTCACCAGGGCCTCTTTCACTAGTTTATAACCAGTGATAAAGATGACTTTGTCTCTTCCTAATCGCAGACTGAATATGTTGTTGTAGGCATGTCCTAGCTGTGAGAGAAAACAACATTTCAGAAGCTTGAAGCATGTGATTTTGAACTAATGCAAATAATTGGTTCATTAATTTATTTTGTCAGCAAAAAGCAAGCATGATCTAAAATAAATGCACCGTTTAAACCATTGTAATGAGGTTCTACATCTTTATATACAATTAAGTGTGTGTATATATAAGTAAAAGCAATATTCATTATCATTCAGTCTCTTATCTCACAGCTTAGTTTTTTTTGGTTTACTTTCTTCCCCTTGGATTTTAATAGTCCGGTCCTATCAATGCAGAAGTGTCAATATTGTCTGCTCACCTTTGTCAGATATATATGTGGCTCCTTGGAGTCAATGTTGAAGACATTTCCTAGGAATGGAAGAGAGAAAGGGCTTGGTGGGAAATTTGGTGGGTTTCTGTTCTTCACGTAGTCTGCCACCAAGAGAAAAGCCACCATGAAAAGCAGTAGTCCCTTAAAATCAAGAATCTCGAGAACTGCAGTAAACGCCATGACAGGCAAAGAAGGATAATGTGTAGTTTGCAGAATGTATGTTGAACAGGCAGCCTTTGTCCATGTGTTCAGCCTGCCCCTCCCCTCACATCTGGCTCAGTAGCTGTAATGCTTTAACAGAAATGGACTGTTAAATGGATTTACACAAGATTGTGACGGAGTAGATTACTCTTGTGTGAGAAATGTCTGTCATATGTGTGTCAGGTTAGGTGTTCATCGACGTTAATGGGAGTTGTTCCTCAATTTAAGTTATCGCGAGAACCATGCAGTGAGGTGGACTATTGGAGTTTATGCCTTGCAGATTTATTTAACCGAGTTTGATATTTGTCAAGGTGTTAATGATTAAATTCTTTTGAATCCGTAAGTTTGCAGTGTAAACAGTGGACAAACGCTGTCAGTGCAAAATTCATGAAGGCTTTGTCTGTGGTTCTGTTCATGCTGCAAGTTTAGGAGGTTAAGTTCATTGACCGATACTTCACCGAAGTGTAAAATGGTGAGTTAATAGCATACTGCTTTACTCATTTCAGAAACCGGATAGCATATTTGAATAGAGGATAAGACTGGTGTAACCTGATATGGCCAAAACACTTTCCATACAAAGCTTTCACTGGGGCACTGATCAAAGGCACAAAAGAGTGTATTTCTGTATAATATTTACCCTTTACATATCAGTACCTTAAACATACATATTATCACTTTAAAAAGTACATGTTTGTTCTATTAAAAGTACATGAAGTGTATATTAGTGTCTTTTTAAACAATCTTTTTTGTACCAACTGTGCCAATTGCACTAATGATCACTCAGGGAAAAGGTTACATGTATAGGTTTAAAAAAAAAATTCATTTAATGTTTTGAAAAAAGTCTCTTACATAAAAAAATGTATTTGACATACATTTGCTTAAACACATATATTTGCGTTTTTAACCCAATAAAATATTAAACATAATATAATAATGTAAACGGAGCACACACGCTAAGAAGGATAAAACACCTAGCCATTATCATTAGAAGTAATAAGAGTCTGGCAGGCACATATTCATAAGGTTTTAAAATAAGGAAGGAAAGTAATAAAGCATAAAGAGCTAAACAGAGGTTCTATTAAAGGTCCCCACATTCTAACAAATGTTTTATTTTCAGACAGAATCAAATCTTCCCATGTGTAGAGTGATTGAAAATGTTTAAGGCCAGAGCACATTTGAGAACACATCCCGATACAGACCATAATCTATGTAATGGAGGAAACTGCTGGAAAACAGGAGACTCTCTGGAATTTTGTTTATTGAGAGCGCATTGCTTGACTCCACTTACTTTGTTTCCCATGACAACCCTTTTGTTGCCATGTTGAGAGAAATCGGGAGTAGTTGCAGAGACGTTGTGTGCACATGATTTTACTGTAGGTTTAGATATACGTGAACACTGAGCATATTTTAGCATAAATCTTGCTATACTGCTTACACTGCATCACTGAAGCACTGCATACACTCGTCCTTGGCAAAATTTGGCTCCCTTTATCTGAGATGAGCACAGAGCTTGTATGGCAAAGGGGCTTGTGTGAAGCCCACCTGGCTCTCCAGACTGGGCTCCTCACCAAGAGGGGGGCTGAAAATGAAGGTCTGCAAGAGGATGGTAAGTAAGATAAACAGCTCCATGTGAGCCAGGTGCTCTCCTGGACACTGCCTTTTACCTGTCAATCCATCACAGTTGAATTACTAGGCTGAAATACATATTTTTTTAGTCATTTGTTTTACAGGTATAGTTTAAAAATGATTTACAATTAGGCAATGGAAGTACCTGCTGAGAAGGCAAAGAAGGCATTTCTCCTGCAGAACCGGCCTTCAGAGTCGAGAAAGTGTCCAGGGTTAAAGGTGTCCGGTGCTTCCCATTCATGTTTGTCATAAAGCACTGATGTCAGATTAGTGATGATCACAGTCCCCTTAGAACAATACAGGAAGTTGTTGTAATAATAATAATAAAAGTATATATATAAATAAATAAAAACGTTAAACAAACTCAATCTAATTTTTTTTTACCTTTGGTATAAAATAGCCTCCCAGAGTTGTGTCCTTTCTTGCAGTTCTAGCCATATTTAGAGGCACAAGGTTTGCTTTTCTGAGAACCTCATGAAAAAAAGCATTGGTGTAATGCATGTTTGCTTTATCGGACATAGTAGGTGGACGGGAGCCAATCACCTGGTCAATCTCTGCTCTGACCTTCTCTAGTTAAGGAAATTATTTGAGAATATTGTCAAGATACAACAATGCACAATAAGTAGTAAAGTTGTCTTATCCATTTTTCTGCTGGTGTTAAGTATGTAATATAATTGTACCTTGAATATCAGGGTACTTGATCATGTAAAGCAGAGCCCATCGGAGTGTGTTGGTTGTTGTCTCAGTTCCACCCTCAAACAAGTCTACCATGCACCACACCAGACTGGCAATGTTAAACCCGGCCTCGGGATCATTCTTCCTCTAAGGCCAGACATGAATCACAAGGACAAGAAAACGTAGCAATTGTTAAAGAATCCAATTCATTCAGTCATATTCTTGGGTACATCGTCTGTTGTTGATGCAGAGCTCTGAATTATGTTGCTTTACCTTCTCTGTTTCTGTCAGGTAGGCATCAATATAATCTCTGGAATTGTTTCTGTCCCAGTCTTCTGTGTGTTGCTCAACCTTTTTTTTGAGGAAATTTGCTAACTCTTGATAGTTTGAGATTATTGTCTGATGAGGTCCTGGCAACCATTTCATTATACCCGGAAAGGCATCATACAGCTTTAAAAAAAAAAAAAAAAAAAAAAAAAAAAAAAAAACATGAAAGCTTTGTTAAGATGATGAGTAATCTCCATGTGTTTTGTACTTGTAATTTTAAAGGAGTAGTTAAGATATTTTAAGACAGTGTTCGGCAGAACAAAGAAATCCATACAGGTTTGGAACTACTTGAGGGTGAGTAAATGATAACAGAATTTTCAATTTTCATTTTTCATCCTATTTCTTTAAAACAAAATCGCTCACTAATATGTTATAATATGGGAAACATTTTAAGTGCTCTTTTAAATGTGGTATTTTCAATGGATGCTACCTGGTTCCACACAGATCCTGTAAGAAACACTGACTCTGCACTCATTTGTAGACGCTTCTGGAAATCAACATCATTATACTCATATCGATGGCCGAACACCAGGCTACCAATAACATTAGCCACTGCATTGTTGATTTTGACCAGAGGGTTAAATGGGCAGCCTGCATGACAAGGTCAAAACAATAACAGAATCATGAGTAGCTTTGTATAAGATACTTAAAAAAAAGTTTTAAATGATAAACTGTAAGATATTAAATTAAAGTGTACATGTTAAAGAAAGACTATCAAAACAAAGATTTTGTACAGTGATGCCTTAGAGAAGTGAACATTTCTTAAAAGAATGGTGTTGTTATTAGATTAAAGTATATGCCAAAAATCAAAAAAATTAATTTCCACTATGAAAAGTCCCTTTGCCTATTGGAAAGGTTCCATAGATGTTAAAGGTTCCTCATGAAGCATAGATCCAATAAAAAACTGTAGTTGGCTTCCTACCCTGCTCTTCTTTAAAGGCTCCACACAGGAAGTAGCACTCTCGTTGAATATGTTCTTCTAAAGTCTTCCTCCCCTCTCCAAAGTTTTTCAGGTGACTCATGGAAAACTGCTGTTGTTTCCTCCACGAGTAGCCATTGTTAAAGGACAATCCTTTCTCGGTTAGGGGTCGGCGTCAATGACAATAGAAGAAAATTTTGTTTAGACCTGCTGTACAATCAGTGAGGATGTTTTTCTTTACGCAAAATAATTAGCATTAATAAAATGCATCTATTGAGTCAATTATCCTGCTACTTTCATTCCATATACAGTATACAGCAGCTGTTGTGTAATGCGTTTCCTATGGTCTTTGCCTAATAGTCTCTTACCTCTGCCTTTGTAAAGTGTGTCAAATAAAGGTGAAACAGGGCGGTCAGTTAAGGTTTCCCCTTGAGTGATCAAAACATCCTTGACCATTTTAAACCCAGACACATACACTATTTTATCACTTCCATTTCTGACACTGAAGATGTTCCCATACTTCTCAATCAGCTGGAAATATACAAATTAGATAAATTCCTAATAAAGAAGCATATTAACGTTATTAAACAGCAATTATTTCAGTGGTGAAATAAATTCATGAGTGCCTCACCTGGTCTACAGTTCTAAAATTTACATCAGAGAAGACATTTCCTAGGATGGGTAACCGCCAGGGTCCTGGTGGAAAATTTGCTGGATTTTTATGTCTTATCAAATCTATAAGCAGCAGCAGTAAACAAATCAAAAACAAAAAGCTTTTAAAATCCAGGCACTCGTATAAGGAATATAAAATCATGGCTGATTCTATGGGCAGCAGACTCCTCTGAAGCAAACCAACGTATTTTAACTAGGCTGTTGTGAGAGGGTGAGGGTGTGTGCGAGAGAGAGAAAGAGCATGTGTGCTGTTCTTCTGATAAGAGAGAGTTAATGTGGGTCTCGGCAGCAAGGGGCCAGACGAGCAGTGTGGTAGTCATTATTCAACCCTGTTATGTAATCAGTTTTTATACTTCATGCTATGGGTTCCAACAAAAACAGAGCCCCAATTCAGCCTCTGTGTGAACCTTCTACATTCCAAAAGAATCTCTACCAGGAACAGGCCATTAATAATGACTGAACTACAGAGTTGAATTACATGGGACTGAAAAGATAAACCATATGTGTGCTTATGGGTACTTGCCTCTACAAGGCCTTTGTTCTTATATGACTACGTAGTCTAGAGGGTTGGGGAGGTAATAAGCCCTTATTTTGCTCTCTTCCTCTTGTGAGATGTTGTGAAATGTTCTACAGGCTCTCTATTTTCAGGCTTTCTCACACATTTTACACAGGCTTTCACACTCAGGACATTTAATACACTGCAAGAAAAGACTTTCAAATAAGTAGAAAATACTATTTCAGTCTTTCTTCTTGCACATTGAACTAAATTATTAACTAGCCGAAATTGTTTACTGTATATAAAAGACACTATTTAAAAAAAAAATCGGTAGCAGGTGTTGATGGATCAAACAAATGCGTTATGAAGAGATGAATAAATGTGGACTTCTGTGCATATCAGAGAGTAACACACTGAAAAAAGTAAGTTTGCTCCTACTGTGTGTAGTCTGCACACACAAAGGAAGAGGCCTTTCGTGGGGCCCCAGCAAGTTCCATTACAGCTGCTTAAAGGAATGGTTCACTCTTAAAATTACCCCATATTTTATTTACTCAGAAGCCATCCTAGGTGTATGACATTTTTCTTTCAGACGAACACTGTCAGTTTTTTTTTTATTTATCCTCTTTCAAGCTCGATAATGTGGGTGGATAGTGGCCATTAAATCGAATATATTCACAAGTACTAAGACTTAACACTAACCTATACACCTTCAGGGGGTTATCACATGTCCTCTGAAGCAAATCGATTGGTTTTTGTAACACAAATATTTCGTATTACTTTCGTATTACTTTCCGCGAGAACGCTGAGTTACGGCTTCTTGGCTAACTCAACGTATGACGCAACTTACATAATATGCCGTACGTTGAGTCAGAAGTTAGCCAAAAAGCCCCAGCTCTGCGTTCTCGCAGAAAATAACATGAGTCTTCTGGCTGAGTAAAATGTCGGTTAATTTTCATTTTAGGGGGAACTATTCCTTTAAGCAGTTATGTAACTTGCTGGGGCACCAGAACCATGAAAGGCCTGTTCATTTTTTTTTCTAAATCTACCTTAAGGAAGATTTCATTGTAATTTTATTCTGTTAAATAGAGAGAGAGAAATACATATAATTTTTAGGGTAGGCTATTCTTAAACGTAGAGATCCAAGCACCAGAAGCAGCCCACATTCTGTAAGTTTGCAGGCTATATGGTTGAAATAATGTTTTAATTCAGATCTTGTTTTAAAAATGCTTTATTGACTGACATTTCATAGAGCTTCAGTTGTTAAGTTTTCAAATTTCCTGCCATTTTTCACTGACTAAATTAGCCTACTAAACTCACAATTCACAATACATTATGGTATAGTACAAATATTTGGAGCATCCTGTATTCTGTCCCTTACTTTCTTAAAGAACAAACACTTTAAAGAATAAAAGATCAATAAATAAATCACAATTGACAATAGTCCCTTATTTTCCATTTTTGAAGTTAATTGGCAAGCCTAATGATGTAATTATCTTTTGACACATCTGCAAATCATTTACACCCATCAAAATCATTCATACATATAAGAATACATTAACATTATAGTGTTAACATGTTTACATTGCAACAATATTGCATTTTGAAAAATGTGGAAATGACAGTCATATAGAAACATGTCGAAAAGCATACTTTATATCTAATCTTACTGACTTTCTATATTTCTAACGTGAGGTCACACACATACGATATGGACAAGGAACATATGTGAACCATATCTCTCCCTCCAGACTGAGTTCCTCTCCTGGACCTTTGGAGAAGGTGAATCGCTGAAGCAGAGAAGCGAAGAACAGGAAAACTACCTGACGAGCCAGCTGTTCTCCCAAACACGCTCGCTTACCTGTGAGCACAAAACATTTATTGCTATTGGTGTCAAGTAAATTATACATTATAGCATTACTTTTTTAAAATTAATTTATAAAAGCATTTTGCTATCCTAATTCACATCAGAGTAGTTATGTACAGTTGAAAGTTTAAAATGTGTGTGCTAGTTTTGTTCTTCTGTAACATGTCATATGTAAATTGTATAAAACATTACCTGCTGAAAAAGGCAGATATGCATCTCTCTTCCGAAACTGGCCATTTTCAGTCAGGAAGTGTCCGGGGTTAAAGGTGTCTGGTGTCTCCCATTCGTCTGGATCATGAAGGACTGAAGACAGGTTTGCTGAAATTGAGGTGCCCTAAAACGAAAGAAGAAAAACTACTGATTTGTGCAGCAATCAACAATGACTGTAGTCTTTAGAATGAAATAGAATAGAATAAGACTAATACCTTAGGAATGAAGTATTCCCCTAGCTTTGTGTCTTTAACAGATTTTTTAGGGAATCCCATTGGAAGAACATCAGAAAGTCTTTGAACCTCATGGATAACAGCGTCAGTGTAGGGCATATCAGCTCTGTCTTCCACACAGGGTTGACGTGACTGTCCAATCACCTTATCTATCTCTGCCTGGACCTTTTCTGTAGGGAAATACAAGTTTGTCATTAAGTACTAACAATGTGGTTGACAATGTAGATAAAATAAAAATTAAAACCATACTCACTTTGTATTTCTGGATATTTCATCATAAAAAGCAGACCCCAGCGTAATGTAGTAGCAGAGGTCTCTGTCCCAGCCTCAATCAAGTCTAAGCAAGATACCACTAAGCTTTCTACGTTAAAACCGGCTTTGGGGTCACTCTTTTTCTGTGAAAAGTTAAAAAAAAACAGTACTAAATTATTTAAAATTCAAATTCAAAAAGAAAATTTCCCTTTTACTTACTTACTTACCTTTTCCATCTCAGTCAGGTAGCTGTCTATTAAGTCACGTGGGTTTAAAGGGTCCCAGTCCTCTTTGTGTTTAATGATCTCTCCTCTTAAGAAGTCTGTTATTTGAAAGTAGTTTGAAAACAACTTCTGATGGGGGCCAGGGAAGTAATCCAAGAGCCACGGACAGAAGTTATACAACTGTGAAAGAAAGCATTGGCTAGTTAACGGTTAATGACATTTTTGAATAATAAATTATTCACAGATTATATACGTAGTGTCTATTAATACTGTTATAAATCAGTACCTGTGCTTTACAAGTGCCTGCTATTTGAAAACATTCATTGTCAAGACGCAGAATTCTTTGGTAATATTCATCATGGTAGTCAAAGCGTTGTCCAAATGTCAAACAGGCAATAGTATTTGAGACAGCACTGTTTAAGATGGTCATAGGGTTGAAAGGTCCTGTTTGGAAGAAGCCATGGATATTTCTTAAGTTGCAAACTGTTTTTATTTTTCTTTGCCCTAGTGAACTAAAGTTCTCTAGTTAGTGAGACCCATACCCTTTTCTGCCTTAAAAGCATCACAAAGATAGACAGACTCTTGCTGGATGTTGTTCTCAAGGATTTTCTTCTCCTCTCCAAACAGCCGTAAATGGAGGCCACCAAACTTCCTATGTGTCCGCCACCAGTATCCATTACTCATTTTTAAACCTACATATTGCCATAAAGATGAAACTTGATTATCAGTAAGAAATCATCAGCTCCATTTGAGAAGAAATTAGGTTTGGTCAATGTGGTTAGGGTACATACCAAGTCCCTTAAAAATTTTGTGAAACAGAGGGACGTGTGGACGCTCAACAAAAATGTCGAACTGAGTAACGAGGGCCTCCTTTACCATTTTATATCCCGACACGATAATCATTTTCTCACTGCCCACTCTTAAGCTGAATATGTTGCCGTAGATCTTAGCCAACTGAAATTAGAAATAATTATTTTGTTTATATCAATTAGGAACATTAAAAGTTCAAATATTTTAAGTCCAGAAACAACAATAAATTAGACCATCTCTAAAGGCTGAACCTAAACTAACAGACATGCAGAAAAAGAAAGAATTTAGCTCCCACCTTATTCATGCTCCTAAAATCCATCTTAGTGAACACAGTTCCCAGGAATGGCAGGGGCCATGGTCCTGGAGGGTAATTGGAAGGACTTCTATTTTTGATAATATCAGCAAGGAGCAGAAATAGAAAAAATAAAATGATCCAGCTTTTAAAATCAAAGCTGTCATAGAGCAAGTGCAGGAACATAGCGGCGGAGGAAATTACAGGTTTCCTTTGTCTTATTTGTACTCAGTGGTCTGTATTTATATGTGAACTTTTGCACAAGACTAGCAAATGTAAATACATGAGGGGAGGAGTAGAGACATATTACATAAGACACTCCAGATTCCACGAAAGTGGTGAACAAAAATCCTGTGGAAACAGATTTATCAGAGTAATAGTTTAAAGGTAAGAACAAGTTACATTACAGTTAGGCAACATCACAGTTCTGCCTGACATGTCTACATTTTTTCTGGAGGTTTTTAAAATTGTTCATATTTTCCTTTTGCGGCTTTAATCATACAATGAGGCTACATATAGAAATATAGTCTAAATGTTCTTTACTTTTTTATATGTATTTCATATGCATGGATTGAATATGTAGTTGAGAATGTTGGGGAGGTAATAAGACACCCTTGTTTTGCTCTCTTCCTCTTCATTGTAGTTTAATGCTATTAAATAGAGAGAGAGAAGTACATAAAAGTTTTAGGGTAGGCTATTCTTAAACTTAGAGATCCAAGCACCAGAAGCAGCCCACATTCTCTAAGTTCACAGGCTATATGGTTGAAAAAATATAAAATAAGTTCCATTGTTTAAAAAAAAAATGCTTTATTGACTGACGTTTCATAGAGCTTCAGTTGTTAAGTTTTCAAATTTCATGCCTAATGACTAAATTAGCCTACTAAACTTGTGATGTCACAATTCTATAATAGTAAAAGCTTAGAAAAAAAAAATGTACATAAATGGGTTAACAAAAACAAAGCAAAACATTTAAACTGCAGGCAGATTTAGGCCTACATTATGTTATGGTACAAATATTTGGAGCATCCCTTATTCTGTCTCTTTTTTTCTTAAGGAATAAACACTTTTTATATAGCAATACAATAATTAAACATTATTTTCTTAAAGAATAAAAAATAAAGCATCACAATTGACAATTGTTCCTTATTTTCCATGTTTAAAGTTAATTAGAAACCCTAATGATTATGTAATTATCTTTTGACTCCCTTGACAGTGGCACCTTGCTCAAAAAAACAAAACAAACCCCAGTTGTTTGGAAAAAAATGCATAATACATAAACAAACAAAAAAAACAACTCCAGGGCTTAAAATGAGTACCACTTGCCTTGATGACAAATAATTTTTTGCACATCTGTAGATCAATTACACCGAGCATTAACACAGGTATCAATATCTATGTTTTGTCCATCAAAACCATTCATACATGTAATGATACATTAACATTATAATCATGTTTACATTGCAACAATATTACATTTTGAAAAATGTGGAAATGATAATCATTCAGCAACATATCAGAAAGCATACTTTATATGTAATCTTACTGATTTTTTATATTTCTAACGTGAGGTCACACACATACGATATGGACAAGGAACATTTGTGAACCATAGCTCTCCCTCCAGACTGAGTTCCTCTCCTGGACATTTGGAGAAGGTGAATCGCTGAAGAAGAGAGGTGAAAAACAGGAAGATCACCTGACGAGCCAGCTGTTCTCCCAAACACGCTCGCTTACCTGTGAGCACAAAACACTCCTTGCTTTTAGTGTTGGAAAAAATGTCACCGAATTAAATTATACTTTATATAGCGTTATAGTTTTTTATTAAATTATAAAAGCATGTTGCCATCTTAAGTCACTTCTGTGTAGTTATGTACATAACGTTTTAAATGTGTGTGCTAGTTTTGTTCTTCTGTAATATGTTATATGTAAATGTTTATAAAACATTACCTGCTGAAAAAGGAAGAAATGCATCTCTCTTCCAAAACTGGCCATTTTCATTCAGGAAGTGTCCGGGGTTAAAGGTGTCTGGTGTCTCCCATTCGTTTGGATCATGAAGGACTGAAGACAGGTTTGTTGTGATAGAGGTGCCCTTAAAAAAGAAGAAGAATAAAAATGTCACTGTTCGTAGGATCACAATCTCATCCGTGTGCTGTCTGTAGTGTTTGTATGTAAGTGGGTGTGTCTGATTGCCGTGGAGAACTAATCAGTCCTAGCTGTGGCTCATTTGCAGCTTTAAGGTGTCCTGATAACTTATATCTTGTGTTGTCTGATCTTTGGTGTTTGACTCCTTGTGCTTGGCTGGCTGTTTCCTCCAGTTCCTAGTTCCCCGTTCTTCGCCCAGGATCTCTTTGTGGATTATCCACCATTGGAGTCGGTTGCCCATTTGTGCCCTTGCGCTACTGAGTTCGTCCCCAAACTTTTTCCTCTGTTTTGCTTGGAACTGTTTGTTTTGCATCCGCTATTGAATCCAATCAAACAAATGGATTCAGTGGAAACTACTGGACTTCAGGATCTACTGATCAATAACAACGCTCGCATGGATCATCAAGAGGAGCAAATCTTGGCCATGCAATCATTGGTAGTGCAGGTGTCTGATCTTACCCCCCAACTACAGCGCCTACTGCACCACCCACATGCTTGTTCCTCTGGCATCGACATCCCTGCTATTCTTCATTCCACTCCCTTGCAGAAGAGCAGAAGAGGGTTTTCTAGTGTGGTGGCATGTTCCAGACAGTGGAGTGCAAGTGGAACAAGGAGGCGCAGTGGGACATGTTCCTGCATGGGTTGGCTGATCGTTTTTGGAGGAAGACACTCATAGACTTAGCCTTTCCATGGATTCATGTCTACAATAGCGTGATCAGTGAAGTTGTCACATGATGAGTTTCCTGAATGTTCTCCTACGAAATCTAATGGTACAGTCAGCCATCCACCAAAGGGTGAACTCATGCAGGTGGGGAGAGCTTCACTCTCCCAGGAGGAGAGAGAGTGCCAGAGGATGAGAGGTCTTTGCATTTATTGTGGGACTACAGGACATTTCCTGGTCGAAAGGCTCAGTAAAAGAGAAAGCCCCGGTAGTAGGTCTGAGGCTGCAGTTGGGTGGAGTCTCGCTGAGTCAATACTCTCCTCCCAGTAAGACCGCAATGGTAAAATTGCCCTTGCTAGACATTGCCATTGTTAGGGACCCTCGATCATAAGATTTTTGTCAAAAGCCCTTGTATTACACACGTCATGTCCCTAATGACGCTCGTCATGTCTAGCATACAGAGAGGATTACATTTTTTCTTTCTAGCATTATTGGTTATAGGGTTCGGAGGTTCCGTTCATTGTTTGTTCTGATCAAATAATCTGTGAGGATATTGGTCTGCACATGGGGTAAGATTTCCAATCGTCCTCCAGAGGAGTTATCCATTCGAGACCCTGGTCCTACATCACGCTCGATTTCTTGATTGCCCTCCCTTCCTTCCTGGGCAATATGGTTGTTTTTACCATAGTGGACCAGTCCTCAAAGGCAGGTCTTTTCATCTCCTTGCCCAAATTTCCTTCTGCCAAGGATCCAGCTGTTACTGTCGTATATCACATCTTTCGCATTCATGGCCTCCTGGTGGTTTCCAACAGAGAACCTCAGGTTACCGGAAGTGAGAGTAAGTTTGTCTTCTGGGTTTCATCCTCAGACCAACAGCCAGAGTGAGTGGGCCAGCCAGGATCTGGGAAAGGTGTTGCAATGTTTGGTGACACAGAATCCTACTTCCTCTTGTGGGTTGAATACTCACATAACTCGTTACTAGTGTCAGCCACGAGCCTCTCACCTCTCAAATGTACTTTAGGTTACCAGCCACCAATTTTTCTTAATCTGGAATAGTCACTGTCCCCTCTGCTCATGCTGTCATCCAGAGGTGTCTTGAGAAGGGACAGAGAGACTCTGCTCCATATGTAATAAACTTGGCCAGATTCAGTAACAGTCCACCTCAAACTTCCTCAGAATTCATCCCATGTTTCATATTTCCAAATTAAAGCCTGTTTTTCATTCACAGTTTAATCCACCTGCTTCGGTTCCTCCACCACCATCAACTCACAGATGGGGAGCCTACTTATTCGGTCAATCGCATCATGGACTCGATGTGGAGGGAATGTGGTAAGGTCTGGAGGAGAAAAGTTGGGTTCCTGTCTGGGACAAGAGGAACTCTTAGAAGGAGGGGTACTTAGGGGAACTTAGAAGGAGGGGTATTGTACTGAGATACCACTGTTCATGGGATCACAATCTCATCCATGTACTGTTTCTAGTGTTTAGGTGGGTGTGTCTGATTGCCGTTGAGAACTATTCAGTCCCAGCTGTGGCTCGTTTGAGGCTCTCTTTAAGGTGTCCTAATAATATCTTGTGTTGTCATATCCTTAGTGTTTGACTCCTTGTGCTTGACTGGCTGTTTCCTCCAGGTCCTAGTTCCCCGTTGTTCACCCAGGATCACTCCATGGATTATGCAGCATCAGAGTTTACTGACTATTGCATACCTGTACTCTCTGTGAATCTCACTTTCTCTGTGTATCTTTGATCTCTTGATTTGTGACAGAAAACTACTGATTTGTGCAGCAATCAACAATGGCTATAATAGTCTTTAAAATAGGATAGAATAGGAGTCATACCTTAGGAATGAAGTATTCCCCTAGCTTTGTGTCTTTAGCAGAACTTTTAGGGAATCCCAGTGGAACAACATCTCCAAATCTTTGAATCTCATGGATAACAGCCTCAGTGTAGGGCATATCAGCTCTGTCAGCCACACAGGATTGACGTGACTGTCCAATAACCCTGTCTATCTCTTCCTGGACCTTTTCTGTAGGGAAATACAAGTTAATACATACTAACAATGTGATGACAAAATGTAGATTCTTTAAAAAATGAAAACAGACTCACTTTGTATTTCTGGATATTTGATCATAAAAAGCAGACCCCAGCGTAATGTTGAAGCAGAGGTCTCTGTCCCAGCCTCAATCATGTCTAAGCAAGATATCACTAAGGCTTCTATGTTAAAACCAGCCTCAGGGTCGCTCTTTTTCTGTGAAAAATAAAAAAGTACTGAATTATTAAAAATTTTAATTCAAAAATAAAATTTCACCTTTACTTAATGTACCTTTTCCATCTCAGTCAGGTAGTTGTCTATAAAGTCGCGTGGATTTAAAGGGTCCCAGTCCTCTTTGTGTTTAATGATCTCTCCTCTCAGGAAGCCTGTTATTTCCTTGTAGTTTGAAAACATAGTCTGATGGGGGCCAGGAAAGTAATCCAAGAGCCAAGGACAGACATTATAGAGCTGTGAAAGAAAACAGCTAGTTAATGGTTAATGAGAATTTTTATTAATAATTTACTTACAGGTTATGAACTAGTGTCTAATAATACTGTTATAAATCAGTACCTGTGCTCTATAAGAGCCTGCTATTTGAACACACTCATTGTCAAGACGCAGAATTCTTTGGTAATATTCATCATGGTAGTCAAAGCGTTGTCCAAATGTCAAACAGGCAACAGTATTTGAGACAGAACCGTTTAAGATGGTCATAGGGTTGAAAGGTCCTGTTTGGAAGAAGCCATGGATATTTCTTAAGTTGCAAACTGTTTTTATTTTTCTTTGCCCCAGTGAACTAAAGTTCACTAGTTAGTGAGACTCATACCCTTTTCTGCCTTAAAAGCATCACAAAGATAGACAGACTCTTGCTGGATGTTGTTCTCAAGGATTTTCTTCTCCTCTCCAAACAGCCGTAAATGGAGGCCACCAAACTTCCTATGTGTCCGCCACCGGTATCCATTACTCATTGTTAAACCTACATATTGTCAAAAAGATGAAACTTGATTATCAGTAAGAAATCATCAGCTCCATTTGAGAATAAATTTGGTTTCATTTTAGCCATAAAGGTCAATGTGGTTAGTGTACATACCAATTCCCTTGTAAATTTTGTGAAACAGAGGGACGTGTGGACGCTCGACAAAACTGTCAAGATGAGTAACAAGGGCCTCTTTCACCATTTTATATCCCGACACGACAACCATTTTCTCACTGCCCACTCTTAAGCTGAATATGTTGCCATAGACTTCAGCCAACTGAAATTGGATATTGTTTATTTTATTGTTTATATTAGGAACATTAATAGTTGAATAATTTTTTTGTAATTCCAGGAATATAAGAATAAATGAAACCATCTCTAAAAGCTGACAAACTTAATGCT